>NW_027203170.1:0-102397 GCF_024711535.1 Dipodomys merriami
AGTGTGCAGGCCCACGAGGATGCACCATGCCGCATGTGTGGAACTCCCAATACCCAGGCTGCTCCCAGGTTCTGAAGAGGATGACCTTTTGAGATACTGACTGTTATATATGCCCAGGAATTAATTGAACTGCTTCGGACATTTCTAACTGTGGTGGGACTGATGATTATTATTGTGCTAGGTGGGGATGTGAGGTAACTGGGACGGGCTCTTGGATCATGCACAAGGGCCCACCCTATCCTTGTCTGGCGAATCTCACCACCCAGACTTGCCTCAAACCCCCTGCATGGCCAATGCTATCCTTACCAATGGAATCCTTTTAAAATAACCTTTACAGGGGAGGGAAAAAAATAACTAACTTGGAAGTGGCTCTGCCATTAAAACAAAAAAGAGAGAATCTATAGAGCACATGGGCAGCAAAGATGTTGCTGATAGGGAGTTGAGTGGGCAGAGCCCAATTTGCTTTACAGTATGTAACCAGACCTTGGAAGCTTAGGTGCATGCTAGGGTGTGACCTTGAAATAATTGGTTCCTCTTCCTCCCCTCCCATGCCACCCACTCTTTCTTGCTTTAATAATGGCTTGCTCTGTGTTAATAAAGGAGTTTTCCTGCTTGAGTTGACTCCCTGCTGTGTCTGATTGTCTCCCGGGATAAGGGAGGCTGGGGAACAGGCGAGTGGCTGCACTTACCTTTCCTAGGACTCTGTCTGTCTTTTGTGAGATGAACGAAAACCCGACAACATGGTAGATGGGATTCCAACACAGCTAGCCACATCTCCTACTCTACCCAAATAGGTATTTATTAGCATACTAGCTTCAGCTTATGAATGGATGAATATTGTGCCCCACCCCAACCCCGGGGCTCAATCTAAGGTTTCGGGAACCCCCTAGCTCCTTAGTTGCTCACAGGCTGGTATCCTCACCTAGACTCTTTCGCCAATTGGGACTGCTAAGCTCTGAGTTCAAATCCCAGTACTGCCAAAAGATGAATCCTAATATGAGAAGCCCATTGATCCATCTGTTTTCCTGTCCTGTGAAAGTCCTGGGTCTCAGGGAGGATGGAGAATTCTATATAGGCAACTCTATAACCATAGGAAGAGGTTGTTATCCACGTTGGCACAGTTATGTCTGTCATTATACTCAATAAAACACAAATGCATCCATGACTAAGACACACAATAAAAAGAGTAACTACACTGAACTCATGATGCATTTCATACATATATGTAAATAGAGATCCTATGTGTAAAATAGGTGGGTACATTATTTTTTCCAGTGCTGGGGCTTCAGTTCAGGACCTGTGACCTGGCCTGATATTGTAGTCTTCAAGGATGGTGAGCTTCCCTTTCCCCCACAGTGTTATAGATTTACCCAGACCTGAGTTAGAATCCCAGCTGTAGCAGAAAACTGGTGTGAGTTCTGAGCCAGGTTGCATTATTATGATTATTATTGCCAAGGAAAGGATTTGAACTCAGTTTGTGGTAACTCTGCCTCAGCTTCAATCACCTCAGGGTGGTGGGCTGCAATGGGCCCATAGCCGATCCTGGGATACTAGGCCCTGAAGTCTTGCAGGAAAACACACATGCACACACACACACACACACACACCAAGGAAGAGAGAGAGAGAGAGAGAGAAAGAGAGAGAGAGAGAGAAAGAGAGAGAGAGAGAGAGAGAGAGAGAGAGAGAGAGAGAGAGAGAGAGAGAGAGGAGAGAGAGAGAGGAAAGCCGTGGGATGGATTTTACATTTTGTTCCTTTCCAAGGTGACCATCCTGGGTCTTAATGACATGCTTACAAAGAGTACTTCACCTTGCATTGGTGAAGGATAGCGGGCTATCAGGGAAGCCATAGGCCCATGCAACAATGTAGGCTCTGATTTCGAGTCCTGGTCCTGACACATACCAATATGTGGAATTCCCAATACACTCGTTCTTATGCATTGAAATACCGATGGAATGTGAGCCAACTCATGATTGAATGAGAAGTTTCTGAGTGCATCAATCAGTCTAGTCTAAAATTAGATGCAATGATCCTAGGATGCTGATTGATCTTAATGAATAGTCTATTAAGCATGAAAAGAATCTTATTTCTTCAATGGTGGCATAATAACTACCTAAGAGTTGGTAGGAACCTAGTTGATATACTTGAATCCTAGGCAGATGTCTCTGGCACTATATACAAACATATTTATTGGTATATTACCACCTGCCTATCCATGTATGGCTATTTTGTCCTCCCCTGTGGCTCGATCTCAGGGTCTGGGAACTGCCTGGCAGCTTCCTGGGCTAGAGTTTGCCATGTTGACACACCCATTCATGAATTGGGTCTGCTAGGCCCTGAGCTCAGGTCCCAGCACTGCCAACATTTGTATCATGGAGTAAGAAGTGGAGTGTAACACCTGTTTTCCTTTTCTCTGAGTGTCCTGGGTGTAAGACATGAAAGAGAACATGTCTACAAATCTAGATATATATGATAGGATGTCATCAATATAATAAATGGAATGCGTGTTATCACAGTCAATAAAATAAGTGGTAAATAAATGAATAAAACAGAAATACAATAGATAACCACAACAAACAGGATATGGACTGAACATCAATAGGTAGGTACAAATCCTATCTTTAAAATGTATATAAATAGTGTGTTTCCCAGGGCTCGGGCATGAATTCAGGCCTAGGGAGCAGGCCTGACTTTCTTGTCCTCAAGCATGGTGAGCTTCCCTTTCATCCACAGTGTTGCAGAGTTACCCAGACCCTAAGTTCAAATCCAAAGCCTGGCAGATAAAACAGCACCAATTGCAAGCCAGGGAAATTTTTTTGCCAAGCAAGTTCTTGAACTCAGGTCATGGCAACTCTGCCTCAGCTTCCATCACCCTAGGCTGTGGTGCAGCCACTGGAACCACAGACGATCCTTGGATCCTAGACCTCCAGGCCTTGCAAGCTGGGGGGGAATGCACAGAAAATAAGTGGTGAGATGGCCTTTTTAGATTTTGCACCATGACCATCTGGGTCTGAATGACACAGCTCCAAAGGGTACTTCACCTTGCATTGCTTAAGGCTGGTGAGCTATTGGGCTATTGGACCATAGTCCTGCAGGGCAATATAGGACT
Source organism: Dipodomys merriami (assembly GCF_024711535.1). Lineage (NCBI taxonomy): Eukaryota > Metazoa > Chordata > Mammalia > Rodentia > Heteromyidae > Dipodomys > Dipodomys merriami. The sequence goes on from NW_027203170.1 coordinate 3,108, forward strand.
AGAGTCGAATCCCAGTCATGTCACTTCTGGAAGATGGGAGAGCCTAAGAGACTCATTTCAATCTATAAGAATAACCGTGGAATGTTATAAATGTCACTGTTGAATGAGTTGCTCATGAATGATACTCGTGTAAAATTAGACATCATGGTTTTAGTCGGCTGGTTGATTTTATATAATATGAAAAATTAAAAGAATACTCTTTCTTACAGGGATGCAATGATTTCAGGACACCAATTTACTTAAGAGTTTATTTATTTATTTTTTATTGTGAAAATAATGTACAGAGGGGTTACAATTACATGGGCAAGATAATGAGTACATTTCTTATCAAGCATTGTAGCTTCCTCTTTTGTTTCCCTTTCCCATCCATTAACATCCTTCCCCCGCCTCCCAACCCAATCCTCCCAACCCCCCTTCCTCACCACACCCCCACACCAAAGTTGTAAAATTAGTTTTCAACATAACGACTTGTACATCTCATTGAGGATAAAAACAATAACATTAATTACATGGAGGTATAATAATACCCAAGAATGGTAGGAATGTAGTCTATATAACTGAATAATGGATAGACATCTCTGGCACTCTATAAAGATATATATTTATTAGCGTACTACCATCTGAGTGTCAATCTGTTCTTATTTTGTCAACCGCTGGGGCTCAATCTCAGGCCCTGGGAACTTCCTGTCAGCTCAATTTGCCCCAGGATGGCATGCTGACAGTGACCCATTCATGAATTTGTCCCTGTAGGCCATGAGATCAGATGTCAGAACTCCCAAACAACGAATCATGGAATAAAAAGCTGATGGTGACACATGTTTTCCTTTTCTGTGAAAGTCCTGGGTGTCAGATATGAAGCAGAATACATATGTACACCTATATCATATGTAATCAATGTAATCATTGTTCTATGTGCCATAATAGACAATAAAATAAAGTCAATACATGAACAAAACAAAAAATAAAATGAATAAATATACTGAACTCAATATGTACATACATATGTCTGTAAATATAAATCATATACTTAAAATGTACATGAATAGGATTTTATTTAGTGCAGAGGATCCATTTCAGGCCTAAGGAACAGATTGAATTTCTTGACTTCAAGGAGGCAAGCTTCCCCTTCCCACACGGTGCAACAGAGTTACCAAGACCATGAGTTCAAATCCCAGTCCTGGCAAGAAAAATGGCATCTCTATGCTATATGACACCCAATTCTTAGGTATTTCATTCGGCCTCCATTTTATGAATGTTATTGTTGAAATGCTTAATAAAGTATTAACTAAAATCGATCAGTGTCCTATAATATAATTGTGTATAATTTTATACTGGAATCATTCAAGAACTGCTCATTCAATCATGACATACATCACATTCCATTGGTATTCATATGGATAAATGAGTTTCTTAGTATCTCCTGCCATTTGAAAGTGGGAGGACCAGGATTCGAACTGTGGGTTCCAGCTCCCACCACTTAAACCTGAGGATAGGGAAATCACCGGTCTGTCCAAGAACATCAGCAAGACCAATGATTAGGCAGGCACCAGTGGCTCTCAGCAGTCCTCCTTGATACTTACAAGGCTGTGAAAGGAGGGTCATGTTCAAAGTCACCCTAGGCAGGAAAGTCCTTTAGACCACTATCCAACTTAAGTGGCAACAAAGCCACAAGAAGAGACATGTGGCTCACGCTAGCCTTGATCCAATGCAGCTCACAGACTGTGCCCAGATCCTGAGTTCAAGTTCTGAGACTGGCAACAAACAGCCATACACAACAATTTGTGCAGCCATCCAAGTAAAGCAGGTCACCCTTTTGTACCCAACTGAATTGGACAGAGTTCTCTGGGAAAGGGTCTGGCGAAGCTGCTGTCATTTTTACTCCGCCCATGCTGCCTGCATCACAGGATTCCGGCCACAAACCCATTCTTTCCTGGTTCTTTCTGACCAATGGGATTCAAGAATGCTGGCCCACATTCCATGCTGCCCTGCAGCACCAGAATTCCCTCTGTTGGTTGACACCACTAACAGCGATTGAGGAAAGTAGAGGCGGCTGAGTGGTGAGCAAGAGATTCGAGGTAACTTTGGAGTAAATTAGGATATTGAACTCTTAGTCACTGAGTAGGAGAATAGAGGGTTTCCCAGAGCCTGGGAATGTGGCCAGCCTATCTTTCCCATCACAGCTCTCAGATGTCTGAAACAACAAGATTCCATGAGAGAGCTGAGGACAAGAACTACTACGAGAACACCAGCAGAAGAATACTCCCGTCAGATCTGCAACATTCAACAAAACAAAGAACACGAAAAAGAGAGGGAGGCTCAAGACAAACATCATCTTATACATATGATAGAAACAATTGCATAAAAGGAAAAAAAACATTTAAATACTTATCTTGGGGTTCATTCCATTAACATCAACTTATCTGAACTTAGTTATTACAAATAAGGGAAACCATGGGACCTATGTTTCTTTGGGCCTGGCTTACTTCACTTAATGTAATTTTTTCCAAGTCTTTCCATTTCCTAACAAATGGGGCAATGGCATTCTTTCTGATGGAGGCATAGAATTCCATTGGGTATATATACCACATTGTCTTGATCCATTCATCTACTGAGGGGCATCTGGGTTGGTTCCACAACTTAGCTATGGTAAATAATGCTGCAATAAAAATAGTCGTGCCGGTAGCTTTAGTTTGGTCTTGTTTGTGATCATTTGGGTAAATGCCCAAAAGTGGGATTGCCGGCTCATAAAGGAACTCTATGTGGAGTCTTTTGAGGAATCTCCATGCTGCTTTCCAAAGTGGTTGAACAAGTTTACACTCCCACCAACAATGCAGTAAAGTTCTCTTCTGTCCGTATGCCCTCCAGCAGCTGTTGTTATTAGAATTTTTTATTATAACCATTCTAACTGGGATGCGGTGGTATATCCTTGTTGTTTTGATTTGCATTTCTTTTATGGCTAGAACTTGAGCATTTTTTCATGTGTCTATTGGCCATCCTTCTTTCCTCTTCAGAAAAGTTTCTCGTTAAGTCTTTAGCACAGTCATTTATTGGGGAATTGTTTGTTTGAAGATTTGTTTTGAAGGGATTTAATTTTTTAAGTTCCAGGTATATTTTAGATATGAGACCCTTGTCTGTTGTATGGCTAGTGAAAATCTTCTCCCAATGCGTGGACTTTCTATTGATCTTCCAAGCTATGTCCTTTGCCATGCAGAAGCTCTGCAATTTCATGCAATACCATTTGTCCAACCTTTCTTTCATTTGTTGTGTTTCTGGGGCTCTATTAAGAAAATTTCGGCCTATGCCAAGGAGACCTAGGGTTTCTCCTACTCCATTCTGTAATGTTTTCAGAGTGTCTGCTGTGACTCCGAGGTGATTGATCCATGTGGAGTTGATTCTGGTGCAAGGTGATATATAATGTTCTAGCTTTAGTTTTCCATAAGTAGTTAACCAAATTTTTTTTAATTTTAAATTTTATTTTATTTTATTTGAGAACATACTGTACAGAGGGGTTACAATTACATGGGCAGGATAATGCATACATTTCTTACCAAGCATTGCAGCCTCCTCCTTTGTTTACCCTTCACCTCCCTTCCCATCCTCCCCCCTCCCCCCACCCAATCATACCCCCCTCCCTCCCCCACACTGACATTGTAAAGCTGGTTTTGACATGACATTTTGTACTTCTCATTGTTGCAACAGGTCCACCTGAATCCTTAAATGACTTGTTTGTCCCCATCTCCTCCACATGTTATACTGACATCAAATATAGTGAAAGCGGGGGTTACACTGTGGGGGAGGGACATACAAAGTAACAAAGAAATAATCTTATAAATGCATTAGAAACACATGCCTGAAAGAAATGAAAACATTAAAATACATATTTATGGGTTCATTTTCCTAACATCACATTATCTGACCTTTTCCGCTTGACTCATACCTATACTAGATATTGCAAATAAAGGAAACCATGGGACCTATGTTTCTTTGGGCCTGGCTTACTTCACTTAATATAATTTTTTTAAAAAATTAAACCACCCAACAACAAATCCTCAAAGAAACAACTGCCCAATAAATAAGTGGGTGAAAGACTTAAAGAGAAGCTTCTCTGAAGAAGAAAGAAGGATGGCCAATAGACACATGAAGAAATGTTCAACATCCCTAGCCATAAAAGAAATGCAAATCAAAACAACCTCACTCCAGTTAGAACAGCAAAAATCAAGAACTCTAACAACAACAGATGCTGGAGGGGATGTGGACAGAAAGGAACCTTACTTCATTGTTGGTGGGAATGTAAACTTGTTCAACCACTTTGGAAAGCAGTATGGAGGTTCCTCAAAAGACTTCACATAGATCTCCCCTATGATCCAGCAATCCCACTTTTGGGCATTTACCCAAATGTTTACAAACAAGACCACACTAAAGCTACCAGCACAACTATGTTTATTGCAGCATTATTTACCATAGCTAAGATATGGAACCAACCCAGATGCCCCTCAGTAGATGAATGGATCAAGAAAATGTGGTATATATACACAATGGAATTCTATGCCTCCATCAGAAAGAATGACATTTCCCCATTTGTTAGGAAATGGAAAGGTTTGGAAAAAATTATATTAAGTGAAGTAGTTAACCAATTTTACCAGCACCATTTACTGAAGAGGCTGTGTTTCTTCCATTCTGTTTTTTTTTTTAGCTCCATTATCGAAGATTAGATGGCTACAGGTCTTTAGGTTCATTTGTGGGTTTTCAAGTCTATTCAATTGGTCCTGGGGTCTGTTCTTGTGCCAGTACCAAGCTATTTTGATTACTATGGCTTTGTAGTAGAGTTTGAAATTTGGTATTGATATTCCTGCAGCACTGTTATTTCTGTTAAAGATTGTTTTTGTTATTCAGGGTCTTTTATTGTTCTATATGAATTTTTGGATTGCCTCTTCTATTTCCTTGAAGAATAAGATTGGAATATTGATAGGTATCACATTGAATTTGTAGATAGCCTTGGGAAGTATGGCCATTTTCACAATGTTGATTTTTCCAATCCAGGAGCATGGGAGTTTTTGCCAAATTCTAAGTTCTGTTTTGATTTCGTTTTTCAGGTTTTCAAAGTTTTCATCATAGATGTCCTTCACTTGTTTGGTTAATTCCTAGGTATTTTATTTTTTTGGGGGTATTACAAATGGAGTTGCTTTCCTGATTTGTCACACTTTTCTCATTGATGGCATATAGAAAAGCCATTGATTTTTGAAGGCTAATTTTATACCCTGCTACTTTGCCAAAATTTTGAATCATCTTGAAGAATTTGGGAGCAGAGTCCATGGGATTCTTTGAATGCAAGATCATGTCATCTGCAAAAATGGAGAGTTTTACTTCTTCTTTTCCTATTTGGAACCCCTTGATGTTTGCATCTTGTATTATTGCTGTAGTTAGGCATTTTAATACTAGATTGAAGAACAATGGAGTGAGTGGGCATCCTTGTCTCGTTCCTGAGTTTCGAGGACATGGAGTTAATTTTTCAACATTGAGCATAATACTGGCTTGAGGTTTTATTATACAGCTTATATTGTACTGAGGAAGGTTCCATGGATTCCTAGTCTTTGCAGAAACTTCATCATAAAGTGGTGTTGGATCTTGTCAAATGTTTTCTCTGCATCTATTGAGAAAACCATGTGGTTCTTATTCTTGCTCTTGTTGATGTGAATTATGTTATCTTGTTTGTGTATATTGAACCAGCTTTGCATTCCTGAAATGAATCCTGTTTGATTGTGACCTATGATTTTTTGGATAAATTGTTGAAGTCGATTGGCCAAAATGTTGTTGAAAAGTTTGCATCAATGTTCTTCAAAGAAATGGGTCTATAGTTCTCTTTCTTTGATGAGTCCCTGCCTGGTTTTGGGATGAGGGTTACTATAGATTCATAGGATGAATTTGGTAGTAAACCTTCTCTTTCAATTCCATTAAAAATTTGAAGGAGCGAGGTGTGAGTTCTGCTTTGAAGGCCTTGTAGAACTATGCTGTAAAACCATCTGGTCCTGGGCTTTTCTTAGATGATAGGTCTCTTTTTGCTATTTCTATTTCAATGCTTGATATGGGGTTGTTAAGATGGTTTAACTCATCTTGATTTAGTTTTGGCCTGTTGATATTTGCTAGGAAAAGTTCCATTTCTGCCATGTTCTCAAACATATTAGCATAAAGGTTTGAGAATCATTCCCTTATAATTTTCTGAATCTTGTTTGTTTCTGTGGTGATATTTCCATTCTCATCTCTGAGTTTATTTGGGTGTGTTCTCTTATTTTTCTGATAAGATTTGCTGGGGGTCTGTCTATTTTGTTGATTTTTTTAAAGAACCAACTCTTTGATTTGTTGATTCTTTCTATTTTTTATTCTAATTCATTTAATTCTGATTTAATTTTAATTATTTCTTTCCATCTACTGGTTTGGGGTTTATCTTGCTCTTTTTCAAGGAGGCTCAGCTGTCTCATTAAATTGTTAGTTTCAGATCTATCGAATTTGGTGATGTAAGAACTCAAAGATATAAACTTGCCTCTGAATACCGCCTTTGCTGTGTCTCAGAGGAGCTAGTAGTTTGTGTGCTCATTTTTGTTGAATACCATGAACACATGAATTTCGTTTCTAATTGCTTCCATGACCTACTGGTGGTTCAACAGTGTGTTGTTCAGCCTCCATATGTTACAGGACTTTCTTTTGTTGCTTTTGGTGTTGAGTTCTAATTTTTTTCCTTTGTCATCTGAGAGAATGCAAGATTTTACTTCAGTGTTCCTGAATTTGGAAATGTTTGCTTTGTGACCTAAAATGTAGTCTATTTTGGAAAATGTTCCATGTGATGCTGAGAAGAACATGTATTCTGATGCTGCTGGGTGAAATATTTGGTAGGTGTCTTTTAAATCTAGTTGATCTATGCAGTTTTTTATATCTGCGGTTTCTCTGTTGATTTTTTGTCAAGTTGATCTATCTAGTGGGGATAGTGGTGTATTAAAGCCCCTGACAATTAATGCATTTGGATCTATATGAGAGTTGAAAGAAAGTAGTGTTTCTTGGATAAATTTGGATGCTCCATTGTTTGGAGAATAGAGATTTAGAATTGTAATCTCTCCTGAAGTAGAGATCCTTTAATTAGTATTAAGAGACCTTCTTTATCTCCTCTAACTAATTTTTATTTGAAGTCTATTTTATCTGATATTAGTATTGCAACTTCTGCCTGTTTATGGGACCCGTTTGCTTGATACATTTTTTTCCAGCCTTTCACATTCAAAATGTGTAGTTTTTAATGGACAAGGTGGGATTCCTGAAGGCAATAGGTAGAAGGATTTTCCTTTTTAATCCAACTAGACAGTATATGTCGCTTAATTGGAGCGTTAAGTCCATTAATGTTAAGAGATAGGACTTAGAGGTATTTGGGAGTTCTTGCCCTTTTATTCACCTTCTTTGCGGCTGCCACAACAGAGTTCTTCCTATGGTTCTTGGATTCTCAGTTTGGGTGTGGTTTCTTGGTGTTTATTGTGGTCTTGTGGGTTTTCTATGTGTAGGACATCTTTAGGTATCTTTGTAGAGCTGGTTTGGTGGAGATATATTGTTTCAATTTTTCTTTGCTATGGAAGATTTTTATTTGACCTTCAGTTATGAAGGAGAGTTTAGCTGGATACAGTATTCTTGGTTGATAGTTGCTTGTCTTTAGGGCATGGCATACATCATTCCAGGCTTTTCTTGGTTTAATTGTCTCTGCTGAGAAATGTGAGGTGATTCTAATTGGTTTCCCTTTATAGGTTATTGATCTTTTCTCCTTGACAGCTTTAAGGATTTTTTTCTTAGTCTGAATTGATCCTGTGCGGATAATAATTTGACAGTAGGATGTCCTGTTCTGGTCTGGTCTATTTGGAGTTCTAAAAGCTACTTGTATTTGAATAGCCCTATTTTTTTGCATGTTTGAAGTTCTTTGCTAGGATCCTGTTAAACAAATTTCCTAGACCATTAACTTCTGACTCTAGGTGTTCCTTTACACCCATTATCCTCAGATTAGGCTTTCTGATGGTGTTTTCCAAATAGAATTGAATAGATAAATCATATTTCTTGGATTTGTCTTGGATGGTTTTATGATCTTTCTCTATAGTATCTAGGCTGTATTGAATCCTTAAGATTCAATCTTCTACATGGTCTAACCTACTGTCAAAACTTTCTACTTCGTTTTTTATTTCTTCTCCTTCTAATTGGTCGACTTTGATGACTTCAAATTCTTTGTTGGACCTTTGTTCTAGATCTTGTAAGAAGTTCTTTATTTCCTTAATTTGGTGTTCATTGTTTATTGTCAAATCACTTAGTTGATTTGTTATGGTTTCCTAGGACTCCCATTCCTTCTGTTGTTCTTCACTGAGCATTCCCTTTACAGTCTCCCTGATTTCTTTCAGCTCTCTGTTCCTGTATTCCATTAATGCCTCCATTGATCTTTGTCCTTTCTCATCCCGATCTCTCAGTTCCTGTATTTCTCTTTGATTAAGATCCCCATGTTTACACATTTCCTGTATTTCTCCTCTAGTATTCTCAGCCTGTTCACGCCATTCCTGACTTTCTCTTTGTCTGTTCTCAGCCAGCTCACATAATTGCTGTCTATCTGTTTGACTGATCTCAACCTACTCACACAATTCCTGTCTATCTCTTTGTCTGATCTCATCCTGCTCACACAATTCCTTTATTTCTCTTTGAGTATTCTCAATCTGCTCACGAAATTCCTATATCAATCTTTGAGTAGCTTCCTCAAGCTCATGAGTCTCCTGTATTGATCTTTGGTTTGCCTCCTCTCTCTCCCTATCATGCTCACACTGACAGTTTTGCACATTTTAACTCTTTTCATTTACCCTGTTTACCTGTAGTGTTTGCTGAGCTTTTTGGGAACTCTCCTCTGGATTATTCTTTATCTCTTCTCTCCCCTGATTGTCATGAATGGGAGTTGAGAACCCCAGGCTTGCCATTTTTCTTGTGTTTTTCAGGCTTGTTCTGCCCATTTGGGATGAGAATAACATGTTTTGTGCTAGAACACTATTTTAAGTTAAGCATCAACCAAAGTCCATAGTTGCACAGTCAGAAGTCTGCAGATACAATCTGGTTCAAGAGATACAATCTATTGAACATCAAACAAATATGTCTTAATGGCCTAAGAACAGAAAAGGAGAATTTGGCAACCAGAAATTATTAGGTTATGTAAAATTTGGGGACCAATAGGATTGGAGGCATGTGGGAAGGTGAGGAAGAGCGGATTGAACCATGTCCTCATCTCAAAGAGGGAAATTGATTGGAAAGAATGATAGCAGCGAGAGAAAAAAGAGTAAGAAAAAAGAAAAAAAGGAAAAAAATCACAAGAAAAAATGGAAAAACAAAAATTTAATATTAAAAATTGAAACCCTTAAAAACTGCAAGTTTGAAGAAGCAGTATTCAGAGAAGAATGGGGATGGGATTAGAGGAGGTGAGGCATAGAAAGGAAACATGAAAAACTAGAAAAATAAAAATGTTTTAAAATGTTATATGGGTATAAAGAAGTAATACTGCTATTAAAGAATTTAAGTCAAAGAGGTTTTGAATTGAGTAATAAATTTCTGGATTAAGTGTGTACACAATAGAGTATAAGATCTAATAATCGACGACGGGTATATTTGAGGTTGAGCAGAACAGCAATTAAGTCATGCAGAAAAGAATGAAAGAGAAGAAGTGAAAAGAATGAGAAAAGATAGAAAGAAAGAAAGAAAGAAAAGGATCAAAAGTTCAGTAGAGATTAAAAATAAGCACACACATATATTCACCTAAAATAAAAATTATATGAGGAAGAAAACAATAAACAATAAAAACAAAAATTTTTAAAAACCAAAAAATAAAAACAATAAAAATAAGGTACAAAAACAAAAAGAAAGTACTTTGATTTTTTTTGTTGGCTGGGAGATGGGAAGATCCTGTATTTCCCTTGTGTCAGTAACCAGCCTCTTTGTGGAGTCCCTGGTCTGCTTGTGGTGTTTGGTTTTCCTGCGGTTTGATTGGTTACTTAAGGCAGTTTGTTTGGGCAAGCAGAAAATGCTCTGCTTTACCGAGGATTTTGTGATCCTCCTCTCAGGCTAGTTCAGTGGGAGAGGGATCTGTTTTGAGTATTGCAAAAGAGGGAGATGTCTGTTTTCTCTTGTTTGGCGATGCTTTGATGAGGCTAGGTTCTGGGTTGAGTTGAGGCCTTTCAGCAAACAGTAGCTTTTCCCTGAGGGGCTAGCTTCTGAGACACTCACAGAGCACAGCCTGGAGCCTTTCTCAGAGTTTATGTTTACTGAATTTCAATTGACTAGGCTGCTGTAGGGAGGGGCAGCCTCTGGCTCTGTTTACCCAATGAAGAAAGCCACTCCCAGGTGGCAGATTTCCTCTGCCTGGGGTGGGTGACTTTTTCCTGGGTGGAGTTGAGCCTGGCAGGTCTGAGAAGGTTCCTGTGACCTGCCAAATAGCTGTCTTGTTATCTCCCAAGGCCTGAATTGGAACTGGCAGCTCAGCAGAGCCTTTGTCAGTATCAAAGATGTAGCTCTCCAGTAGTGGGGTGGGGGATGAATGCCTTCCCTCCTCTGATCCATGAGAAGGATTGAGGATGTCAGGCTTCTACTCATGATGCCAGAGTCTTGGTTCCTGGGTTATCTCTGATCTGCTATCTGCAGTGTGCAGATATCTGCTCCTTGTCAGTTTTTGCTGGTGTTGTGTAGAATCAGCTTGCCCGCTGCATCTGGTGCGTTTGTCCCAGACCCTCTCTGTTGCAGGTGTGACAGCTGCTGCCGCTGCCACAGCTCCTGGCAAGTGCTCAGATCTGTCTCTTGGCCTTGATTTTCCCTCTCTGGCCAAACTCTCTGTACTGTGATGGCACACTTGGTGTAATTCTCTGGCCTAGTACTGTTCACTGGAACACTAAAACTGCTTTTTATGCTAAAGTTTGTTTAGCCTCCAGCTTCTCCCCCGCCATCTTCCTCACCTTATCTTGAGGCTTATTTTATATTCCTGACATTTTTTCTACAGTTGTAGTTAATTTTCCATAATGGGCTAATGTATTATATTGGATATACAAAAGTAAACTGAATGCTTATTTCATTAATCCTTTGCCACTTGTCTAATACCAATATAAATTATTCATGTGTTTGGAGTAATGAAAATATCAACAGATATAAACAAGATAAATCAGTCTGTAGTAGACAAGTATTTTCACCTTTATTTTGAAAGTTGGTCCTTTTTTACACTACAGAATATTCTTGAGAAAATGTGCTCCAGTCTCCACAACTGAATAATATTATGGTTTGATCTATCATAAGAGAAGGAAGGAAGAGGAACCTTCCTTCCAAAAGTTTGATCCCAGGAATGTGATGTGCTTTATGGTGCCTAGTTGGAAATGAACAATTTTCACAGTCAACCTTGGAAAGCCATCTTGATAGACAACTTCTGTAAGTGGTTACAAAGCACTATTGATGGCTTTGCAATGATGCCTGATTGCCTCATTGTGGGACAATTAAAACAGGAATTTAGTAAGCTGTTCTTTGTAGTTTAGAAAAACCCATTGACTCTAGGCCAGGGGATCACAGGGGCCAAGAGAAACTACTAACTTGAATAGTAATCCTAGACCTCTAAAACAAAACACACACACACACACACATAAACACACACACACACACACACACACACACAAACACACAAAAAGCACTCCAATAAGCACAGCCAGGCAGGGTTGCTATTACAGCCTACATGAAGTCAGGCAAAAAACTGAAGCTGAGAGTCATTTAGCCGATAACTAAAATATTTTTTTATGAAGCAAACTCAAATGAGACTCCAGAGAGAGGGTCAGAAAGACTGATCAGAGAAACTAAAATTGGTCACACAAAGATTGGAAAGTAGAATTCCTTGTAGAACAAATAAATCATAGAAAGCTTGTGCATGTAAGAAAAAGACAGCAGACCACATTCCAGAAATTCACATTTTCTTAGAAGTCAGCTTAATCAATTATCAATTCAAATCTTTGAATTCTTAAATATTTGGCCATATGTGGCAGAAGGCTGAAGAGAAAGAAAATGTCATCATTCTCTTAGAAGGTCCAATATCACAAGGAAGTAATCCAGCACAGATTTGTAATAAAAAGAAAACACAATTATTACAAATGAGGGTTTTATTTCTTTTTACGTAAAAGTTCTTAAATTAGGTGCTAGCAATTACCATACAATTGATCCAGTCCCCCAGCTAAATTGATATTGACTGCAGTATTCCCACATGAAGGAAAAGAGAAAATTTACAAATATCTGATGAAATGAGTAAAATGTGAAGTGTTCTAATAGTAATATCTGAGATTTAGACACAGGTGAAGAGGGCGATTTTCTTTTCTAAAAATTCCCCATTTTTACCTGGTGCCAGTGGTTCGCAGCTGTAATCCTAGCTACTCAAGAAGCTGAGATCTGAGGACTTCAATTCAAAGACAGCCTGGGCAAGAAAGTCCCTGAGACTCTTATTTCCATTTAACCCCCAGAAAACCAGAAGAGGCACTGTTGCTCAAGAGGTAGAGCAGTCACCTTGAGTTGAAGAGCTCAGGAACAGTGCCCAAGCCCAGACTTCAAGCACCTCGAACAACAACAACATATCCCCATTTCATGGACTGCCTACATCTTCTCCTAACACTCAACAAAGGAGCCATTTTATCACCCACTACCTTTAAGTCCTAAACTAGCTATTGAAAATAGATTCATTTGTTATCTTATATCAAACGGTTCATATTTGCAGAAACAAATACCAGCAGTGGTAAATTTTTTCCACTCCTTCAACTCTGGGCCTGGGCCCTGAATATGGATATACTGGTGGCTTTCATGTGAGGCTGTTTGTTATTGATTGGATTACTGCCCATGAGGAAAATTACTGGGGCTTAAGGGAGATATACGTTTAGTCTTTTCAGGAAACTCCGTACTGCATTCCACAATAGTAGAACCAGTTTAATTTCCCACCAACAGTGTAATAGAGTTCCCAATTGGCCAGCGTTTGCTATTGTTAGTTTTCTTAGTAATGGCCATATTAACTGGGATGAAGTAGAATCTGTCTTGTTTATTTATAGATTTGTATGCACCTTCTAGTTTCAATAAATGAATGAATCCATGAAACCTATATTGCTCTTTGTCTGCATTCCTTTCTCTTTTCTCTTAATATAATTTTCCCAAACCTTTCATTTTCCTTACCACTGGTGAAAAGTCATCTTTCTGATGGTTGAATGTAATCCCATTGTGTGTGTGTGTGTGTGTGTGTGTGTGTGTGTGTATGTGTGTAAGATGACTATAGGCCCATGAATTCATTTCTAAGCATTTTGTATCATCTGTAATTTTGTAATTCCATATTAAAGTTGGATTGCTTTCTCTACTGCACTGAAGAATATTGTTGGGATTTTGATGAGTATTGCATTGCCAATTGTTTGGGGGAAGTATTGCAATTTTTAAAGTGTTAATTCTTCCAACCAGGAACATTGAAAGACTTTCCATTTCCTTGAATCTCCTTCAATTTCCCTTTTTATATTTTTTAAGTTTTCACATATAGGTCCTTCACAATTTTAGTTAAACTAATTAATTCCTAGTTTTGTTGTTGTTGTTTTGTTTTGTTTAGATTTGATTTGTTTTTGAGGCTAATACATATGAGGTTGTATTTTGGATTTCAGCGTGGATCTTCCCATTGTTGGTAACAGAAAAACTAATGATTCTTGTGGTTTTTATACCCTGCTACATTGCTGAAGGATAGCATCACCTGAACTAACTTGAGGGAGGAAGCCGCAGGGTCCTTTAAATACAGGGTCATTTCATCTGTAAAAGGGGATAGTTTTACTTCTTCCATATTTGGATCTGCTTTATGTTTTTCTCTTGTCTAATGTTCTTGCAAGAAATTCCACTACCATATTGAAGAGTGGTAGAGAGAGTGGACATCCTTGTCTCATTCCTGATGTTAATGTCTTTAGGCTTCCACCGTGAGGTAAATGCTAATTATCTGTGTCATATACTTACTCAGTATTATATTGAGGAATGTTCCATGCATTCCTAGCTTCTCAGACCTTTTAATCATAAAGCGGTATTGGAGCTTGTTAAAAGCTATTTCTACATCCCTATAGACGATCATGTGTTTCTTGTCCCTGCTTCTGCTGATAGTTTGTTTTATGTTTATTCACAAGAATATTAAATCCACTTGTATCTAAGATGAATCCTGTTTGATCATACCATATGATTTTTCTTTGGTAGTTGCTGAAATTGGTTAGTGAGAATTTTATTAAGAAGTTCTTCTTTAATGCTTATCAAAGAGTTGAATTCACAGTTCTTTTTCTTTGGTGAGTCCCTATGTGATTTGGGGAAGAGTCCAATTCTAGCTTCATAGAATGTGTTTGATAATGTGTCTCTCATAGATATTAGAAGGATGCATCTTGTTTTTAAATGCAACCTAATCTATTTCTTCTATTTGGAAATTTAAGTCCATTGATATTGAGAGTTGACAGAAATATCTGATAAGTCCTGATATGTTATACACCAGTTGTTAAGAGCTGTGCCTGATCTACTCTTAATAAATTTACCTTGAACACTGGTAGGGAACATTTATATAACCAGTTCCTGTTCTTCTTGATCTTCTCTATGTACAATATATTTGATTAAATTCTATCATGCTGATTTGGTGGAGATACGTGTTGTCTTTGTCATGAAATATGTTTATTTATCCTTTAAATGTAAAGGAAAGTTTGGCGTGGGACCTTATTCACGGTTGGTATTGTTTACCTTTAGTGTTTGTCATGTATCATTCCAGGCTCTCCATTTCACCATATCAGCTAAGAAATCTGTTTTTCTTCTGACTGTATACCCTTTATAAATAATCTTTTCTCTATGGCAGCTTTAAGAATCCTTTCCTTGATCGTTAATGATCCTCTAATGGATTATTATGTCATGGTGGATTGTTCAGTTCTAGAATTCTGTGTTTGTTCTAAAGGCTTCTCTTCTCTGAATGAGCCTATCTCTTTGGATGTTTGGCATGTTCTCTGCTAGAATTCTGTAATATGTTTCCCATCCATTTAGTTTCCTGCTCTTCTCCTTGATACCTATCTCCCCGAAATTTGATCTTCTAACTGAGTCTTGACTTTCTGGCAAGATCATTTCTTATTTCTTGGATTTGTTCTAAGTGATTTTTTCCTCTTTCCTATTAGATCTATTCTGTATTTGGCCCTGAGATTATCTTCTATGTCATCTATTTGCTGTGGAGGCTTTCTACTTTATTTTTTATTTCCCTGTCTTCTAGTTGGTAATTTTTTAGGAGTTCTATCTCTTTATTAAAGCTTTGTTTTAGATCTTTTATGGACTTTCTGTACATTTTTTGGGGTCCGGTCGTGGGGCCTGAACTCTGGGCCTGGGCACTGACCCTCAGCTCTTCAGCTCAAGGCTAGCGCTCTACCACTTGAGCCACAGCACCACTTCCTGGATTTTTCTTTCTTTCTTTCTTTCTTTTTTTTTTTTTTTTTGCTTATGTGGTGCTAATGAATCGAACCCAGGTCCTCAGGCAGGCAAGACAAGTGCTCTACCACTGAGCCACCTTCTCAGCCCTCTGTACATTTTTTTCTTTGGGTGGGAGATTTGCAAGTGTTGTTTTCTTAGCTGTGTCTTCTCTCATATCTTTTAACTAGGCATCCAGTTTTTCTTGAACTCCCTTGACTTCTCAGAATTTATTTATTTTTCTGTTTGTAGTCTCCATGAATTATTTTGCTAATCTTTGGTTGGTCTCATTTTTTCACAAATTTCCCTGTAGAGGTTTTCTATCTTTCCATTAATTACATTTTTCAGCAGTATCTGTAATAAGTTTCGATAACTCTCTTCTAGGTCCTTGATTGTCGGTTCTAATGCCTGGTTATTTACTGTGTGAATTATACTACCTTGACATCACTTTTCTTGTATTTTTCTGATTTGTTTTGTTCATTTGGAGGTTTTCTTTTGGGGGAATCTATGATTTTAATAGGTGACTCTCTATGTTTTTGGTTGATTTGCCAGGTCTTTGTTTGGTCTCCTGTTATGATTTGTTTTTCTGGAATTGCATTTTTTCAGGTTCATTAAGTGTAGGAATAGAAAACAGTTGTGGTGAGATGTTGTGATGTTAATATTTGTGGTTCCAGTGACAGTTCGGACTGTCCAGTAGTATGGTGAATTGTCTATGTGTATGGATGTGGCTTTCTCTGATGTACGCTTCTGTTCCTGCTTTTTTCTACATTGCCCATTTATTTTCACACTGCAGATGTGCTTTTGAATATGTTGGTCAACACAGTCATAGCAGTCAACTACCTCGCTGGCACCTTTTCATAGAATTCTATTTTCTTGTGAAGACAGTATAAAATCTTCTTATGAATTATATGTTTATAATTATGTCTATATTTATAGACATATCTATAGACATATTTATAGCATATCTATAATTATAGCTGATTTAATGTGACCCTCTAGAAGTGGAGTATCTGCTAGGACTATAACCCTCTGTTTCATTAGAGATTACTAGGGTAATTTTCTGTTGTTATTATGTTATTGTTTTTCCTCTTCCTCAGATTTATTTTTATATTGTGGATGTTTTCACATAATTTAGGATTTGGGATTGTTGTATCAGGTTATTTTTGTTTTTTTGCTTATATTACGTTGAAGTAGTGATTTCAGGCTTGTATGAAGAAACAGAAAGAGACAGAATGTTTGTTATTAAATTTAGGAGAAAGAAGATATTTTAACCTATTTACTACAAATAAATTCATATTAAGCAAAGCTAATGAAAATAATTACTAATTTACTCTTCAAAGGATGAGTATAGTACTCTTGGATATCTTGGAGGAAAAGACTAGACTCATTACAATTTATAACTTACATTAAAATTACTGCCTAAACGTTCTTCTTCAGAAAGGGAAAAGCTCCATTGCTTTCATATTAGTATTATAAAATCATAATAGATGCATGTTGAATTGTTTTCCTCTGCTTTTTATCAAGTCCATTTTTCATCCATTAGGTATCTAGGGCTTTGAATGACCAATTTCTTAAAATACCTATATTTCTTATATTGTGATATAAATTTCAGTAATTTAAATATGAATTTATGTATCTTGAGCTACATTCATATAAAATTTATGCAGTCTCAAACAAGAAACCTGACTATTTTACTCTATTCTATGTTTTAATCAATAAATCCATTCGCTTTAGAAATATGTCCTTATCTTTTATATTGCTCCAGTAAACATCATGTGTTTCTAGTATTTTAATGACGTAAATATAAAGTTTGGAACAAGAAGACAACCTCCCTCCATTATCACTTTAAAGTAAACCCTTGGGGATTATTTTATATATAAAAATAAAAAAGTGCAATGCAATGTTTATACATGAATAACATAATGGTTAAGTCAAAAGACACAAGAACTACCACAGCAATTCTCAATTGACTTAAAGGCACCAAAATATTGTGTTCATGAATATCACTCATTTAAAAAAATAACTAGTCAATACAAAGTTTATATTATATTTGAAATTTACAAAATGAAAATTACACTCAGATTTGCTGTCAATATTCTGTTTCCAGTAATACATTTATTCAGCAAACAGGGAAACAAAAAATAAGGGTTTGTCACATATAATGAAAAACGCAGAAGCAGACTGTCTTTCCTTAAGATGATAAGTACCTGCAAATTGTGTGATTTATTCAAAGATACTATAAAATTCATAAGAAGATTTGTGATCAGAAGTGATAGGTAAGCAAAGTACCTGGAAAACTGTATACATAAATTGAGGTTTCAATATAGGATGACAAGTTTTCAATAAATGAGCCTATTATTCTCTATCTCTAACACACATACAGTATTCTACATTTTCCCACATACTTCCATTCTCTTACCTCAGTACCTGATTAATATTCTTCTTTTTCATGATGTCAATTCTTTCTAAAATAACAAGGTGGGCATGCCAATTATGTTCTCTAAACTTACTAGAAATACTAGGTTAGTAAACCTAAATCATTGCTTTGTAGGGAAATAGAAATTTAGCTTCTTAAAACTCATGATTATAACTTTTTCTCAAACATTTATTAAGTAACTGATTTATATTTTTGTCATGAAATCTTATTTGATAAATTTTTATTCACTAAGTTAAATAATTGGCCAATAACAATTTAAATTATGCATGAACAAATTTTATCTAACACAATTATTTCTTTCACAAGACATATCATGGTTCTCTTCAAGAACACTGGAAGGAAGTGTGCTATTTATTTATTTATTTTTAGTTATTTTGTTAATGGTTATTAATTTTCAGAAGTGGCAGTTTAATTATGCTCTTTCCATAATCTATTAAAAATATTTGATTTTACTCCCTCTATTTTTTTGTTACTCCTTTTTCCAAAAATCTTCTGTTTTTCACATAAAATTATATTTTTATATATGCACATATAAAGTAATTTGGAAGATTTAAGCTAAACTGCAACTTAATTCAAGACATACAGTGGATTATCATGATGAACAACAAAAAAAAACTGTACTGAAAATGAATTTTACACCATGGGGAGAGAAGAGTGATGGAGGTGGGAGAGGGAAGGGATAGTGGGACAACAACAAAGAAGGGGGTAACAATGCTCAACAAGATATGTACTCATTACCTTACACATGTAACTGTTATCCCTATGTAAGCCTCATTACAATAAAATAAAATTTAAAAAATAAAAAATAAAACGACAGGAAATAAAAAAACATTTTTAAAAATTTAGGTTCAAAGTGCAAGTAAAATTTATACCTACAAGCTGAGCAAGAGATAGGATAATTGTGAAATAGAGGCTTGCTATTAACATTATGATTCGGTTATATGTAGGTTTAGGATTAGGCAAGGTGTTCCAGTTAGAGCTGGGGTTAGGATGAGAAAAAGAGGTAAGATATTGTGTAAAATTGCCACATATTTTAAGAAGAATGAATGACATCAAAGTTAGAATGAATGAAAACAAGTGTGCATGTTATCTTAAACATTCATATAGTTCTTGTTATGATTAGGGAAGGATAAGCTTTAGGGTAAAATTCAGTTTTCCACTAAGAAGTAGAAGCAAAAAAAATGTGTGATTGAATAGAATCCAGACAATTTCCCTTACATTAACCATTTGTTCAGGTTGTGATTAGGATTAGGTTTCTGGTTAAAGGGGGTTGAGAATTGAGTAAAGAAATATATTAAACTGGTGGCTCACGCCTATTATCCTACCTATTCAGGAAGCTAATTTCTGAGGATCGCAGTTCAAAGCCATCCCAGGCAGGAAAGTCTGTGAGAATTTTATCTCCAATTAACTATCAGAAAATCAGAAAGTGGTGCTGTGGCTCAAGTGGTAAAGTGCACACCTTGAGCTAAAGAACTCAGGGATCATGCCTATGCCTAGAAGTCAGGGATTATGCCCAGGCCCAGAGATGAAATCCCACAACCAACCAAAAGAAAAAAATGTTAATTAAATCTGAACTTATTTTAGGTTGTAGGAATTCAGGAAAAGCTGGGATAATGGAAGTAAAATGTATTTCATAATATCAGGATTTGAGATCAATTGGTTTAATGATTACTTTTATGGAACAGGATAGGTTCAGAAATAAGAATGAGAAAATCTGTAGGGTTTAGGAAAACTTGCAATTTATTTCAAGAATTACAAGTGGAATTTCAGTTAGGATTGCACAAAACCAGCATTTTTCATAAATTTTAGAATTGCGATACCATTAGTGTTAAGGTTAGGGTTAGGATTCCAGCCACGTTTAGGGTTAGAGTGAAGGAGAAAAAAAAATGAGGCTCAAATTGATGGTGAATTTTGGAATAAGTCTGGTAAGAATTAGAATGAATGTGAACTTAGAGTACTGCTATTAATATTAGAATCTACTTGCAATTAGGCTTATATTTATTCTCAATATTCCAGTTAAGATTAAGTTTAGGGTTAGAAAATGACTAAGATATTGGAAAAAAATAGAAACCTATGTTTGGAAGGCATATTTGAATCAAGTTAGGATGAATGAAATCTATTGTAACACTAACTAGTAAGTGTTAGTATTGGCGTATAATTTGGATTAAAATCAGTGTCAGTATTTTGTTCTGATTATGATTAGTGTTATGAATAGGAAAGTTTTAGTATAAAATTGAGTTTTCACTAACAAGTAGAAGCAAAAATGTGAGAATGAATAGTAACTAGAGCATTACCATGATATATATATATATATATATATATATATATATATATATATATATATATATATATACTCAGTGAGCATTCTTATAATGATTAATGAGAGTTTTCTAGCCAGGTTTAGGTTGAGAGTTAACATTGAGTAATGGACTAGATGATAAGTAAATATGAAATTGTTTTAGAATACAGTGGTTCAGGAAAAGGTAGTATCAATGGAAACTACAGTGTTTTCCCTGATAAGAGAATCTGATGACAAGTAATATAATGGTTCATGTTAGGGAACAAGATAACTTCAGAGGTAGAGTCAGGAAATTTGTTGGAATTAGGGCAAATTGAAACTCATTTCCAGAGTGAAAACTGGAATATTCATTTCAATGAATAAAAACTAGAGTATTTTTAATATTAATTTTGGACTATGATTAGGTTGATAGTTAGGTTTCAGTTCCAGCTGGGCTTAGTGTTAGCATTAGGGAAATGGAAAATTTAGGGTCAAACTGAAAGTTAATCTTCGAATAACAAGTCAAGATAGAATTAGGATGAATATGAAATAGGAAACTGCTAATAATATTAGGATTGGGATATGATTATTGTAAGGATTAGCCTGAATATTCCAGTTAGGGTTCTTGTTAGAAAAATGACAAGATATTGAGTAAAACTAGAAATTATTTTAAGAAAGATGAGTTGAATCAAAGATAGGATGTATAAATTTAATATATATTGTGTGGCTTTTTGAATGCAGAGGCAACTGGTTCTAGGGTTAGGGTTACTTTTTTAATTTATGAACTAATGAATTAAAGGCACAATTCTTTCTTTCTTATAATCCAAGACAGTCACGATTTGGGGGAAAAACTCAATTTTCTACATGAAAATGTGTCTTAAAATATTTTCCAACCAGGATTAAATAATAGTGAGCAGGGTGTCATTTATTAAAATTAGGTAAGTTGATGATACAGCTTTCAAAAACATCCAAACACAGAGTATTGGAACTCAGATATGTCATTGGGAAAACAGATATTGTACTTGCTCTAGCTGGGAAATTGTGTGTGTGTTCGTGCGTGTGTGTGGGGGGGGGTGTGTGCACCCACCACAGGTCTTCAACTCAGGCCTGGGTCCTGTCGTCAGCTTATTCTGTGGAAGTATGGCACTAAACCACATAGTCACAAGTTTTCTTCTGGCTTTTTAATAGTTAATTTGAGATGCATATCTCATGGACTTTCCTGTCTGGACTTAATCTTCTGATCCCCAGCAATCCTTGGGTTAGTATTACTGTGGGTGCTACCACAAAGTGTCAGTTCATTAAACTGGGAGCAATATGGAAATACTTGTGCAAGATACAAAGTAACCAGTTCATTAATGTGGGAGTAACAGAATCACATTAGTTTGCCTTCAAAGACATTGTTTCTAATGAGTTTAACTGAAGCCCAAAGCATAATCCAAACCTATTAGTCACACTGTATGAAGTAGCACATATTCATGATGTAGAATATGTACAATGAATTAAATCCTGAATCAAAAGACTTTGTTGGATTTGTAGCAAAGAAATAGAGTGTCATTGAAATGAAGTCCAGACTGGAGGCCTGTAGCGAGCAGCAGAGCATTTGCTTAGTGCGTGTCCAACACCCAGGACCATAAAGATGTAGAAGAAAGTGAAAGTGTAGGAGAAAGAGGAAAGGACAGGAGGAGGAAGGGGTAAGAGAGAAGAAAGGTCATAGCATGAGAGAGAAGAGGATGGGACAGGGAGAAAGTAGAGGTAGGAGAGAAGGAAGAGGGAAACAGGACAGTAGGGAAGAGGAGCAGAAGAAGAGGTAGGAAGAGGAAGATAAATGTAAGATAACAACAAGAGCTTTTGGAAAACATTTTACATAAGCGATGTGCATGTGCAGGCAGGATTATTTTCTAATCAGAGAAATACCTAGCACAGTGACAATATGGGTGATACCTGTTGCTTGGTCATTTTATTCTCTTTCTTCAGTGAGGTGTTCAGAAGAAATGCTGAGTTTGGTGTTTTACAGATACAGTTCAGGATTTCTTTTCATGAATCAAACATGGGAAAGGACTAAATGCAACTTCCCTTAATTAAAAAAAGAATAGAAGCTATATATATTAGTGTTACTATGCATGAAGAAATCCTGGAGATTTCTGGTTAAGTCAGAAGTCCCCATGCAAAAATATAGGACAAGAGGAAAGCAAAACTGTTTTTAAAGTGTAATAGGTTATCATTGATGAATAGTTTTCCTGGACATTTTTCGTTTTTCTTTCTTTTTTCTTTTTTTTTTTTTTTTTGCCAATTGTTCATTGCTCCAAGGCTGTGCCCTGGAGCCCTTTCCAAGTCATTATGTGAAACTCCATTTCTGTAGTCCCTGTGGGTGTGGGTGTCTTCTTAGGTCACCTGTTGAGATGTGGGGTCAACTCCCTTACGGTGGATGTGCAGTGGGTGGATGTGTGTGCATGCTCCTCAGAATTGCTAGATGAAGCCCACCCACTCATCCCACCTAACTTCCCAGTCTCAGTTGCTCCATTTCACCCAGCAGCTGGCAGCCATGGGGCTGGAGTTGAGGCCACTGCTGCCCTCTCCTCCTCCAGCTGTGCTGGTACTTGTCTTCTGTGCTCCTGAGTGTGTGGCCCATCCTAGGGAGACTCTGTTCTGGGGTCACTGCCTGTCCCCATGAGTGGGGGGTGGGGGACACCATGTTTGTACACTGCACAGTCCATGGGTAAAGGAAGGCTGAGCATGCAGTCTGCCTCCTTGGGGCTAGGTATCCTAGCCTTGGTTCACTTCATCAGGCTTTAAGGGGGGCGGGGGACTGGAGCCATGTGCTGGCCCTTCTGCCAGCTGGCTTGTGACAGCTGCAGCAGCTCAGCAACCTGGAGCCACTTCAGCATCTCTGTGGACCTCCATTTTCTGGACCCTGTGGAGTCAGGTACAGGGCCAACCCAACATATGCCCATCTGTGCCAGAGGAGCCTGGACTTGCAGCACACCAGCTGCATCACCGAGGGACTGAAGCCCCATTGGCATTGCTGTGTAGTCTCCTCCATCACCCTTCTGGCCCATATGGGGCCAGCTCTGGGTACCATTCCAGGGATACTCCATTTGGAGGCAATGGGCTCACCCCCTACCTCGTTGTTCTCCAAAGCAGGGGAATGGGCCTGGTCTTGGCAGTGTAGGCTGCACTGATGGAAGGCAGGTCTTGGTGTCTGCCCTGCCTTACCCCCTGGCTTTGACATCTGAGTCTGGGTTGCTTGGTTTGGTCACTAATGGAGCCTTGTTGGCTACAGCCCACCGCAACAAGTGCTATACTTGCTGCAGCAGCAATGCAGTGTCCTGGGCCCCCTTAGGGTCACCACATGGACCACTGATGGGTCTACATGGGCCGGGTGTGGGTTTCATCCCAGGACTCCCATTAGGAAGTGCCACTCCCCTTCATGGTACTGGAAGCAAGAGGTGCCACATATAATATCTACTTTCTAACAGTTCCCTTCATTGAGATAAACAGAACTGGGAGATATAAATAAGTTTTATAAAAACAAAATATATAAACTATATCACTTCAACTTGTTAAACCATTGTAATATTTTTATCCAGTAAGAATTCTGTCTGTAATTACTTCTTTTACACTTGAATACAACTAATGTAACATATTTTGTGTGTATTTTACTATTCTAGTATAACTTTATTTGTACTACTTACATACAATTTTTTTCAAATTCTGATATTTAATCACGTGTTTACGGGAAAGAGTTTTGTTGTACTTTTATTTCGGTTATACATTATGGCCTTATGAATACAAACAATAAAATCCATTCTTGCTAGTATAAAGTTCAGTGATCTTTGACTAGAGACTCAAGGATAGAGCATTACAAATCATACAGTAATGTGTATCACTTTGTTTAATAGTGCTTTATAAAATAATTAGTAATTCAGGCGGCAGCCACCTCATCTGGCATGCTGGTCTTTCTGGTTAAGTAGGATCCTAGTGGCAGCATGACCATATCGGACCCTTGTGGGCACCTCTCCTGGGACAGTGGGAGAAGATCAGGGTGCACCTGCTGTTGGGCTAGGGCAGCAACCCAGCAGCTGCTGCGTGAATGACACAATGTCACTGACTCACATCTAGCACATGCCTGCTCCGTGGGCCTGGGCCCTGAGGATCAGCCCCTGGGAGCACACATACACTACAGGGCAGGGGCTGCCCACCTTTGAAAGAGTACAGATTAAACAGAAGCCAGTCTGTGGATAAGCTTGTACAATATTTATCCTTCATGGAGCACAGGACTATTCTGCTCTGTTGTGGGGAGAAGACAAGAAAGACAGGCCCAGGAGAGGTGATGCCAACTTTTGTACTCAGGCTGGCAAGGAAACTTCTTCCATGCTCTCTCCAGTTGGCTCAGGAAGCCCTTCCATGCTCCTTTTCCATGGAGCAGCAGCCAGGGACACTCACATCTTGTACTCCTGGCTGCTTTTTTGAGTTTGTTTGTTAATTTATTCAGAGAGCCCCTCCCTCAGACAGCAGTTTTATTCTGGGTTTTGTAAAAACGTTCAGCATCTGAGCATTCCCAGGTTTTTTTTTTTATTGTTTCTTGTAAATGCGTTGTGAAATTTGTGTTTTAGGTGTTGAGGTGAGGGAGGAGGAGCCAGATTATGAACATAGTTTCCTACAAGCCTTTCATCTAAAAATGAAAATAGAGTCTCTCTAAAAATGCCTTTCCAGAAATAAATTTGAGATGGAAAAAAGGTTGTCTTCCCATGAGATGAAAATGTGCTATTTTTATATGCATGTTTTATGCGTTCAAATTACACGTAAGCAATTCACTATCTAGGAACAATCGTGCAGACCTAAGAATTAAGTGTTTTGTGAGCTTCAGGCAGGGTTATCACAAAGACCTCTTTGCTATTCGGGGTCTTTTATTGTTCCATCTGACTTTTTGGATTGCTTCTTCTATTTCAATGAAGAGTGAGATTGGGATATTGATAAGTATCACATTGAATTTGGATATAGCCTTTGGCAGTATTGCCATTTTCATGATGTTAATCCTCCCAATCCATGAGCGTGGGAGGTTGCCCACTTCCTGAGTTATGCTTTCATTTTCTTTTTCAGGTTTTTAAATTTCCATCATAGAGGTCCTTCACCTGTTAAGTTAACTCCTAGGTATTTTATTTTTTGTGTGGGTATTAAAACGGGGTTGCTTTCCCAATTTCAGCCACACTCATATCGTTATTGGAATACAGGCAAGCCATTTATTTCTGAGGGTGAATTTTATACTCGGCTAGTTTGCCAAAGTTTCTGATCAGCTCAAGTAACTTGGGAGTGGAGTACATGGGGTTCTTTGAATACAAGACCAGCTCATCTGCAAAGATGGATATTTTTACTTCATCTTTCTCTATTTGGATCCCATGTAAGTTAGCATCTTGTCTTATTGCCCCATCTAGCATTCTAATACTAAATTGAAGAGTAGTGGAGAGAGCAGACATCCTTATCTCATTCCTGAATTTATAAGAAATGTCCTTAACTTTTCACCATTAAGTATAATGATGGCTTTAGGTTTGTCAATCCTTAGCAGAAAGAACAGCACTGGAGCAATATCAGTTCCAAATTTCAAACTCTACTAAAAAGCCATAGTAATAAGAACAGCTTGGTTCTGGCACAAGAACAGACCTGAGGACCAACGGAATAGGACTGAAGACTCAGAAATGAATCCCCTGACCTATAGCCACCGAATGTTTGACAAGGGAGCAAAAAAATAGAATGGAAGAAAGACAGCATTTTGAGTAAATGATGTTGGCACAATTGGTTAAACACCTGTAGAAAACTAAAGCTAGATCCGTATATATCACCCTGCATGAGAATCAACTACAAATGGATCAAAGCCCTCAAAATAAAAGAAGACACCATGAAAACATTGCATGAAGGAATAAGATAAACTCGAGCGCTTTTTAGTACAGGCTGAAAATTTCTTTATAGAGAGCCAGAAACAAAGAGTAAAGAAAGATAAGTTAAGAAATTAATTTTTTAATTCATCTCTTTATGATTCTAGTAATTTGCTATTACAAGATGAGATGGAATTATAAATTCCAAGTGCTAATGGAGTCTGTATACAATAAACATGTTAAAATAGTCAAAAAACAGAAATCAAAGAAAATTTGGACAAATGGGATTACATGAAACATCAGAGCTTCTGCAAAGCAAAGGTCATAGTTAGCAATATCAATAGAAAGCCCACGTTCTGGTAGAAGATTTCATGAGACATAAAATGGACAAGGTCTCACATCTAAGATATACTTAGGACTCAAAAACTTAAATTCTCCAACAGCAAATCCTCAAAGAAACAACCACTCGATAACTAAGTGGGCTAAAGACTTAGAGAGTTCTCTGAAGAAGAAATAAAAATGGCCATTAGGCACATGAAGAAATGCTCAACTATTCTAGCTACAAAAGAATGCAAATCAAGACAACATTGAGATTGCACCTTACCCTAGTTAGAATGGCTATAATCAAGAAATATAATAGCAACAGATGTTGGAGGGGATGTGTCTAAAAGGACTCCTATTGCATTGTTGGTGGGAGTGTAAACTTGTTTAAACACTTTGTAAAGCAGTATGGAAGTTCTTGAAAAGACTCCAAGTAAAGCTCCCCTATGACCCAGCAATCCCACTTTTGGGCATTTAGGCATTTACCCAAATGATCACAAACAAGATCATACCAAAGTTGCAAGCGCTACCATGTTTATTGCAGCATTATTCACAAAAATTATGATATGGACCCAACCTTGATGCTCCTCAGTTCATGAGTTGATCAAAAAAAGTGATACACACACACACACACACACACACACACACACACACACACACACACACACACACACACACACACAATTGAATTCTATGCCTCCATTAGAAAGAATGAAATTGCCTCATTTTTTAGGAAATGGAAAGACTTGGTAAGTATTATATTAAGTGAAGTAAGGCTAGGCCCAAAGAAACATAGGTCCCATGTTTTCCCTTGTTTGCAAGGACTAGTACACGTCTAGTACAAAAGATCAAAGACTATGTACATATGACCATATAAGATGATGTTAAGCGAAATATACCCCAAGTCAGAGACACAAGTGGTTTTATCTTTCTTGCCTTTTGTTTTTAATATACTTATAATGCACTATGTGATTCTTTTGTAGGTTCATACCCCCATGGCATAATTCCTGTTTTCACTGTATTTGATTCTAGTGTACTGCATCTTTTATATACATTTTTGTAATTTGGGGAGTGGAAAGGTTATAGCAGAATGCTGAAATGTGGATGCATTGTGACGATGAGTTATACAGGACACTATGTCGAAAATGAATTTATAATGTCGGGTAGGAGTCAAGGAAGAAGGAGTTGGAGAGGTGGGGAGGGAAGTAGTAGGGGAAAAACAAAGGAGGAGGTAACAATGCTCAATAGGAAATGTAATCATTACCTTACTCATGTAACTGTAAACCCTCTGTATAGCATTTTTACAATAAAAAATATAAAAAAATCTTTCCCTGGTGTAGATTTCCAGTGCTGCCCTGGGCATTGCATTTTTTGCCTTTTCTGGCTGTGGTTAGGTCCACCTGTCCAGTGGATCAGTAGTCTTCACAGCTTCTTGGTCCTGAAGTGGTACTTGGATTATACAGTGGTGGTTGGAACCAGGCCAAGGACAGGATAAAAACACTTCCAGGGCATGGCTTCTTCATTCCCCATGCAACTAGGATTGCAAGCAGAATTTCTCTGAATTTACTCCAGAAAACAATCACTGCACCAAAAGGCAAGGTCACCAAACACCTCCCCTCCTCCCCACATTCCCTCCTTTCTCTCTCCTTGGGAAAGTACAAAAGAATTTTGTAGGTTTTGGTAAACAAACAATTGTCCACTACCTCCCCCGTAAAACTAGGCTTAAAGTCACTAAGTCATGTAAATGGATAATGCTGCCCTCATTATTCTGGATAACAACTTCAGGTTGTTTGATGCTTTAATTTGTAGTTGGTGGTGGTGATGGTAGGAGGGCCTGAACTCTGGGTCTGGGCACTGTCCTTGATGAGCTTTTCATCTCAAAGCTAGTGCTCTACCACTTGAGCCACAAAGCCATTTTCACTTTTTCTTCTTATGTGGTGCTGAGGAATTGAACCCAGGACTTCATGAATGCAAGACAAGCACTCTACCACTGAGTTTCCTTCCCAGCCCTAATGCTTTAAATCTTCAAATTGTATTTTTGTCGGTCCTGAGGTTTAATTTCAGGACCTGGGTGTTAACATATCACTGAGTTCTTCAGCTCAAGGGGAGCCTTCTACCACTTGAACCACAGTGCCACTTCTTGTCCTCATAATGATGAGGAGAATATTTGAAGGTGAATACGTGATTACAGAGGTGCGCTTACTTGAGTTATATGTTCATGGCATAGTTTATATACTGTTGAAAATGAGACAGTTAAGATAGGGTTGTTGACATTCCTTGTATCCTTAACAGTATAATATTAAAACCAGTTTTATAATATATTATTTATAGTAATCATAGAATATCCCTAATTATGCATATATTATAAATATATCATTTATATTTTATGTAATATAGTATTTTACGTATATTATGCATACATAATTTAATTTCTCTGCTCATCTGTCCAGGAATTAAATTAGAAATGTCTTTGAAAATTGATAGTAAAGTAGGGTCCTTACAAGTTTGATTGCAACATAGCGTTTTACCCAATAAGTAGTTATTTATTCAGAATTGGTTTAGAAATGGAATATCATAACATAATTGAACATTCAGAAATAATTATGTAGGAACATGCCAAGGACGGAATTCAAAAAATATAACACGAGGACCTGTTGCAACAATAAGAAGTACAAGTTGTCATGTCAAAAACGAACTTTACAACTTGGGGGAGAGGATTGGGAATGGGGGGAGGGAGGATGGGAAGGGATGGGAAGGGTAACAAAGGAGGAGGCTACAATGCTTGATAACAAATGTACTCACTATCTTGCCCATGTAATTGTAACCCCTCTGTACAGTATTTTCACAATAAAAAATATATAACATGATTCATATCTGTAATCCCAGCTACTTAGAGGCTGAGATCTGAAGATAGCTATATGAAGCCAGTCTAAGTGAAATGGCTCAGGGACAAGACCCAGACCATAGATCAAGTATCAGTACTGGCACAAAAATAAATTATGTGACTAAAACATACAAATATATTCAGTTAAATAAAGTTGTCATTCCTTGTATCCTTCACAGTATAATACTAAAACGAGTTTTATACATATATTATTTATAATATTTATAGAATATTATTTATAGAATATCAATAATGATACATGTATTATAAATATATCATTTATATGTTATGTAATAGAATACATTACATATATTATGCACACCTAATTTATACTGATAAAACTAATATCCATTAAATTGATATAAGTTTTAGAATAGGGAATAGATTTTCTTTAGTACAACAAGAAAGTAACTAGTCACAAAAATTATTTCTTTTTTATTATATATCCATAAAAACTATTCCCTGTGTATTCAAGGTACTTAATTATAAAAGCCTGTGTTCATCAGAAAAAGGGGATTTGTTCTCCTTAAGGAATTACTCCAGGAATAATAAACAGTGGACGGTGAGTGATGTTCATTCAGGTATTTTTGTAGAAATTAAACTGATCTTTATTTGGTATAAAGATCACTTACACTCTCATTATCCACACCCTTTTCATGTAAAAATGCTTATATTCTGTAGCATTGTTATTGCCCTTATAACCATAATTAGGAAGATAATGTGAGTTCATCCGCTCCATAACTCTTTAAAGGTAATGAATGTTACAGAGAATAGCCTCAGATATGCCTGGTGGAAATCTGGATTTGAATTATCGGTCGACAACTGATTAGTCTTAGGTACTTGGGAAATTTGTTTGGCCTTCTTGCCTACTTCTGTTTTTAATAAAATAGTAATTCATTTCCTAACTTGAAGAACAGACATGAGCACTAAAATTACCCTAATGCAAGTGCAGTGCTTGGAATGGTGTCTGCACATTGTGAAGTAGGTCTCAAAGAAGTCAGTTTCCACCAACATGGTCACAGCATCCTTCCTGAAGGCCTTAAGAAATATATACCCAATTTATATTAATATCTGTGAAAATTTGTCTTTACTACCAAAAAAGTTCTTTTCTTCATATGAACAATGAAAGTAATGTTGCAGCTATCCTGTGTCTTTTACTCTGAAGGAATTTTGCCTAAATTTCATTCTTACTCTATTAGTGGTAGCAGTAGCATTCTTTAGTGCTACCCTTAATGTTTCTAGTTCTGTTTTCCATTTGGAATACTATTGTAACTTAGTTTATAAACTTTGTTATGAGAGTAAATAAAATAAAACTGCTGAAGTTTTCAACAATGACAATGCATTACATTTTATGTGCTTACTACTTTCCTAAAATTATTCTTTTTGGATTATATATCCCTAACAAACTATTTTTTATGATTTCTTGTATGATTTATATACATTTCTTATGTGTTTCTTATATGATTTTTAGAGACCCATAAATAAAACAGCAAAGAACAATAAAAGTGTAGGAAAGAAGTCATAAACAATACTATTATGGTGGTCTCAATGGTTAAGTGTAAAGAATATGTAAGAAAACAGTTGGAAGATTCATTTTCTCTTTTCGCTGTTCTCTCCCCCTTCTTTGTAGAACGATTCTCACTATGAAGCGCCAAGTGGTCTGGACCTTTCAAGCCTTGTCTCAGTGACAGAAGTGATGGGATTAGGGACATGTGCTCCCATGGATGGCATTTAGGAAGTTCACAATATAGCAATACGAATACACATAAAAAACTTGCATGAGTCATGTATATTCCCCCCTCAATTTGCAAAATTAAATTTATATGTCAAAACATCAAATTAGGAGAGGAGGAAGATGGAGGAGGAGAAGCTGGAATCTGAACAAGCTTTCGCATAGAAAGCAGTTTTAGAGTTCCAGTGAACAGTCCTAAGCCAGAGAATCACACCAAGTGTGCCATCACAGGACAGAGAGTTAGACAAGAGAGGGGAAGCCAAGGCAAAAAGACACATCTGAGCACCTTCCAGCAGCCCCGGCAGCGGCGGCAGCAGGGTCGCGGCTGAGAACGCAGCCAGCCATACTGAGCGCTCACACAGAGAGTCCAGGACGAAGGAGCCAGGCACAGCAGGCGAGAGGATTCTACTCAACACCAGCAAGAACCGACAAGGAGCGGACATCTTCATCCTGCAGTTCGCAGACCAGAGACGACCCAGGATCCAAGACTCGATGTGAGTAGAAGCCCGACGTCCTCACTCCTTCTCAGGGAGCAGAGGAGGGAAGGCCACCCCTCCCCCCCCCAGCACCGGTGATCTCCATCTTGGATACTGATAAAGCTCAGAGGAGCTGCCAGCTCCAACCCAGGCCTTGGAATAAAACGAGTCATTTAGCAGGTCACAAGAACTTAACGGTGGCGAAGTGACCTGCCAGACTCGGCTCCATCCAGGGAAAAGTCACCCAGTTCAGGCACCAGCCACTGGACTGGCTTTCCTCACTGGGTAACCAGAGCCAGAGGCTGCCCCTCCCTCTAGCAGCCTAAACAATCAATTGAAAAACAGAAACCCTGAGAACAGCTCCAGGCTGGGCTCTGTGAGTTTGTTTGTTTGTTTGTTTTTTCACAAAATAGACCCAGGAAGATGCTACTGATTGTTGAAAGGCCTCAACTCTACCCAGAACCTAGCCTTACCACTGCATCCCCCTCTTTTGTGATTCTCAAAGCAGATCACCCTCCCAGTAAACTAATCTGGGAGGGGGATCTCAAAATCTTGGGTAAAGCAGAGCATTTTTCTGCCTGTTCTAACAAACTGACTTAAGAAACCAATCAAGCCACAGGACCTCAACCTGACCAGAGACTCCAACAAAAGGCTGTTTACAGACAAAAGGGAGATACAGGATTCTTCCCACCTCTCCCAAAAAATCAAAAAAAAAAAATCAAATCAAAGAACTTTTTTTATTCTTCTCTTCCTCTTCTTTTTTTTTTCTCTTTTTTTTGGTACCTTATATATATATAATTTTTTTCCTTTTCTAAAAATTTTATTAATCTTTAATTTTTGCCTTTTTTGAAAAAATAATTGTTTTCCAGTAACTTATTTTCCTCTTATAATTTTTATTTTAGGAATTCATGAATGTGCGTTTTCCTTTCTTTTCTTGTCTTCTTTCTCTTTTTCTTTCTTTCTTAACTATTTTTTTGTTTTTTTGTCTAGCTCTACTAAACTTCTGATCTTTTTCTCTCCCTTTCTAATCCCTTTCACCTTTTCCTCTCTTTTGATCTTCTGTATGTGACTTAACTCTTGTCCTGCACATCCTCAGATAAACCCGTACTTAAGTAGTAGACCCTATCCCCCATTGTGTACACACTTAATCCACAAATTTATTACTCAATTCAAAACCTCTGAGACTTTAATTCCTTAATAGCAGTACTACCTCTTTATACCTATATAATATTTTAAGCATTTTCTTAAGTTTTTCACTTCTCCTCTATGTCTCTACCCTTCTATTAATATACTCACATTCCTCTCTAAATAGATGGTCTTTTAATCTCCATAATAATATTAATTTTTACGTTTCTATTTTTTTCTGGTCTCTTTTCATTTCCCTTTCCCTTTCTTCCTTTTCTCTCTCTCTCTACTTGCATCCTACCCAACCTATTTGCTGCATTGAGATTAGGACATAGTTAAATCTCCCTGTGCCTCCCCTCACCAATCTATTCCTATTTTTTACACACATCACTCCCTAACCCTAAAAATTTCTGGTTTTCCAAATTCTTCTCTGTGGTTTGAAACCCAATAACATATAGTTGTTTGATGTTGAATAGATGTATCTATTGAACTAGATTGTATCTGTAGACTATTGACTGTATAAATGCAAACGGTGGTTGATGGTGGCCTTAAGATAGTGTTCTAGCACAAAACTGGTGCTATTTTCATCTCAAATGGGCAGAGTAAGCCGGAAAAACACAAGAAAAATGGCAAATCCGGGTATCTCAATTCCCAATCTTGATAATCAGGGGTCAGATCAGATAATGAACAACCCAGAGGAGAGTTCCCAAACAGCCCTACAAACACTGGTGGCAAACATGATTAATGAGAAGTTTGACAACTTACAAAGGTCTCTGTATGAGCGTGATAGGGAGAGAGAGGAGGCATCCCAAAAGTTTATAAAGGAATATCATAAGCGTGAGGAAGCTAATCAAAAACTGATACAGGATTTGCGTGAACGACTTGAGAATAGTCAAAGAGAAAGGGAGGAATGGCGTGAGCAGGCAGAGAACACTCAAAGAGAACTGCAGGAATCCCACGAACGGGAAGAAAGAGAATTGCAGGAATCCCACAGACGGGAGGAAGCTAATCAAAGACTAATTCAGGAATTGAGAGACCAGGGAGAGAATACACAAAGATCAATAAAGGCATTCATGGAATCCATTAACAAAGAGCTGAAGGAAGTCAGGGAGACCACAAAGGGAATGCTGAATGGAACCCAACAGAAGGAATGGGAGTCCAAAGAAACCATAACCAATCAACTAAGTGATTTGAGAACAAACACTGAACACAAAATTAAGGAAGTAAAGAAATTCATACAAGACCTAGAGCAGAGCTTCAAAATAGTACTTGAAGCCATCAAAGCTGACCAATTAGAAGGAAAACAGATAAAAAAACATAGTAGAGAGTCTTGACAGCAGGTTAGACTATGCAGAATATCGAATCTCAGGGAATGAAGACAGCCTAGATATTATAGAGAAAGAATATATAACCATCCAAGACAAGTCCAAGAAATATGATAGATCTATCCAACACCTGGAAGACACCATCAGAAGGCCTAATCTAAGGATAATGGGTGTAGAGGAGCACCTAGAAACAGAAGTTAATGGTCTAGGAAATTTGTTTAACAGGATCCTAGCAGAGAACTTCCCAAACATACAAAAAGATAGGCCTATTCAGATACAAGAAGATTTTAGAACCCCAAATAGACCAGAGAAGAATAGGACATCCCACCGTCACATTATAATCCACACAGGATAAACTCAGACCAAGGAAAACATCCTTAAACCTGTCAAGGAGAAAAGGTTCACCTATAAAGGGAAACCAATTAGAATCACCTCAGATTTCTCAGCAGAGACAATCAAAGGAAGATGAGCCTGGAATGACGTATGCCATGCACTAAAAACAAACAACTATCAACCAAGAATACTGTGCTAAACTCTCCTTCATAACTGAAGGCCAAATAAAAAACTTCCATAGCAAAGAAAAATTGAAACAATACATCTCCACCATACCAGCCCTACAAAAGATTCGTAAAGATTTCCTACACATAGAAAACCAACAAGACTGCAATAAAGGCCAAGAAAATGCACCCAAACTGAGAATCCAAGAACCATAGGAAGAACCCAGTTCTTACAGCCCCCAAGAAGGTGGATAACATGGCAGAAACTCCCAAATAACTCTCAGTCCTATCTCTTAACGTTAATGGACTGAACTCGCCAATTAAGCGACATGGAATGTCTAGTTGGATTAAAAAACAAGACCCTTCTATCTGCTGCCTGCAGGAGTCACATCTTGCCCGTAAAAACAAACACATTTTCAAGATTAAAGGCTGGAACAAAATCTACCAAGCAAACGGCCCCCATAAATAGGCGGGAGTTGCAATCCTAATATCAGATAAAATAGACTTCAAATTAAAATTCGTGAGAAGAGATAAAGAAGGTCGCTACATATTAATTAAAGGATCTCTCCATCAGGAGGATATTACAATTCTAAATATCTATTCGCCAAACAATGGAGCACCCAAATTTATCAAAGAAACACTACTTTCCCTCAAATCCCTTATAGATCCAAAGACATTAATTGTTGGTGATTTTAACACACCACTCTCCCCAATAGATAGATCAACTCGGCAAAAACTCAACAGAGAAACCACAGATCTAAACAGCTGCATAGATCAACTAGACTTAACAGACATCTACCGAACATTTCACCCAGCAGCATCAGAATACACGTTTTTCTCAGCAGCACATGGAACGTTTTCTAAAATAGACCACATTTTAGGCCACAAAGCAAACTTGTCTAAATTCAGAAACATTGAAGTTATACCTTGCATTCTCTCTGACCACAAGGGAATAAAATTAGAACTCAACACCAAAAGCCACCAAAGAAAGTCCGGTATCACATGTAGGATGAACAACACACTGCTGAATCATGAGTGGGTCATGGAAGAGATTAGAAAGGAAATTCAAATGTTCATGCTTTTCAACAAAAATGAACACACAAATTACCAGCTCCTCTGGGACACAGCAAAGGCAGTACTCAGAGGCAAGTTTATAGCTCTGAGCTCCTACATCAACAAATTGGAGAGAAATGAAACTAGCAATTTAATGACACATCTAAACCTCCTTGAAAAAGAGCAACAAGATAAACCCCAATCCACTAGACAAGAAGAAATAATCAAAATTAAATCAGAATTAAATGAATTAGAATCCAAAAAAACTATAGAAAGAATCAACAAAACAAAGAGTTGGTTCTTCGAAAAACTTGACAAATTTGACAGACCCTTAGCAAGTCTTATCAGAAAAAGGAGAGAACACACCCAAATTAATAAAATCAGAGATGAGAATGGAAACATCACCACGGATACAACCAAGATTCAGAACATTATAAGGGAATTCTCAAAACTTTATGCTAATAAATTTGAGAACTTGACAGAAATGGACCTTTTCCTAGCAAATATTGACATGCCAAAACTAAACCAAGATGAGTTAAACCAGCTCAACAGGCCAATATCAAGGATTGAAATAGAAACAGCAATAAGAGACCTCCAGATAAGAAAAGTCCAGGACCAGATGGTTTTACAGCGGAATTTTACAAGGCCTTCAAAGCAGAGCTCACACCAATACTCCTCCAACTGTTCAATGAAATTGAAAGAGAAAGCACACTACCGAACACATTCTATGAAGCCATCATAACCCTCATCCCAAAAAGAGGCAGGGACTCATCAAAGAAAGAGAACTATACACCCATTTCTTTGATGAACATTGATGCAAAACTTCTCAACAAAATTTTGGCCAATCGACTTCAACAATTCATCCAAAAAATCATACACCACGATCAAACAGGATTCACTTCAGGGATGCAAAGCTGGTTCAATATACGCAAATCAATTAATATTATTCATCACATCAACAGGAGCAAGAATAAGAACCACATGGTTATTTCAATAGATGCAGAAAAAGCATTCGACAAGATCCAACACCCCTTTATGATGAAGGTTTTGGAAAAATTAGGAATCCATGGAACATTCCTCAATATAATAAAGGCTGTATATGACAAACCTACAGCCAGCATTATACTCAATGGTGAAAAACTAAAGCCATTTCCTCTTAACTCAGGAACAAGACAAGGATGCCCACTCTCTCCACTTCTCTTCAATCTAATATTAGAATGCCTAGCTACAGCAATAAGACAAGATGCAGACATAAAGGGGATCCAAATAGGGAAAGAAGAAATAAAACTCTCCCTCTTTGCAGATGACATGATCTTGTATTTAAATAATCCCTTAGACTCCACTCCCAAATTACTCAAGCTGATTCAAAACTTTGGCAATGTAGCAGGTTATAAAATTAACCCCCAAAAATCAATGGCTTTTCTCTATGCCAACAATGAGAAAAGTAATAGCCCCACAAAAAATAAAATAACTAGGAATTAACTTAACTAAAGAAGTGAAGGACCTCTATGATGAAAACTTACAATCTTAAAAAAGGAAATCAACACAGAACTTAAAAAATGGCAAAACCTCCCATGCTCCTGGATTGGAAAGATTAACATTGTGAAAATGGCAATACTTCCCAAGGTTATCTACAAATTCAACGCAATACCTATCAAAATTCCACCCTCATTCTTCAAGGAAATAGAAGAGGCAATCCAAAAATTCATATGGAAAAATATAAGACCCCGAATAGCAAAAACGCTCCTCAACGGAAAGAACACTGTTGGAGGAATATCAATACCAAACTTCAAACTCTACTATAAAGCCATAGTAATCAAAACAGCTTGGTTTTGGCATAAGAACAGACCTCAGGACCAATAGAATAGAATTGAAAACCCAGAAATGAACCTACATACCTACAGCCATCTAATCTTCGATAAGGGAGCTAAAACAATAGAATGGAAAAAGACAACCTTTTCATTAAATGGTGCTGGCAAAATTGGTTAACTACATGTAGAAAACTCCAGCTAGATCCTTATATATCACCCTGCACCAGAATCAACTCCAAATGGATCAAAGACCTCAGAGTCAAAGCAGACACTCTGAAAACATTACAGGAGGGAATAGGAGAAACCCCAGGTCTCCTTGGCTCAGGCCGAAATTTTCTGAATAGAGACCCGGAAACACAACAAATCAAAGAAAGGTTGGACAAATGGGATTGCATAAAGTTGCAGAGCTTCTGCAGGGCAAATGACATAGCTAGCAAGATCAATAGAAAACCCACGGATTGGGAGAAGATCTTTACTAGCCGTACAACGGACAAGGGTCTCATATCTAAAATATACTTGGAACTCAAAAAATTAAACCCCCAACAACAAATCCTCAAAGAAACAACTGCCCAATAAATAAGTGGGAGAAAGACTTAAAGAGAAACTTCTCTGAAGAAGAAAGAAGGATGGCCAATAGACACATGAAGAAAAGCTCAACCTCCCTAGCCATAAAAGAAATGCAAATCAAAACAACATTGAGATATCACCTCACTCCAGTTAGAATGGCAAAAATCAAGAACTCTAACAACAACAGATGCTGGAGGGGATGTGGACAGAAAGGAACTTTACTTCATTTTTGGTGGGAATGTAAACTTGTTCAACCACTTTGGAAAGCAGTATGGAGGTTCCTCAAAAGACTTCACATAGAACTCCCCTATGACCCAGCAATCCCACTTTTGGGCATTTACTCAAATGTTTACAAACAAGACCACACTAAAGCTACCAGCACAACTATGTTTATTGCAGCATTATTTACCATAGCTAAAATATGGAACCAACCCTGATGCCCCTCAGTAGATGAATGGATCAAGAAAATGTGGTGTATATACACAATGGAATTCTATGCCTCCAACCGAAAGAATGACATTGCCCCATTTGTTAAGAAATGGAAAAACTTGGAAAAAATTATATTAAGTGAAGTAAGCCAGGCCCAAAGAAACATAGGTCCAATGGTTTCCCTTATTTGTAATATCTAGTATATGTATGAGTCAAGCGGATAAGGTCAGATAATGTGATGTCAGGAAAATGAACCCTTAGATGTGTATTTTAATGTTTTTTCTTTCATGCATGTGTTTCTAACGCATTTATAAGATTATCTCTTTGTTGCTTTGTATGTCTCTCCCCCACAGTATAACCCCTTCTTTCACTATATTTGATGTCAGTATAACTAGTGGAGGAGATGGGGAAAAACCAGTTCTATAAGGATACAGTTGGTCCTTTTGCAACAAGGAAAAGCACAAAGGGGAGGGGGGGAAAGGTATAGGATTGGGATGGGGGGGGAGGGGGGAGTCTTGGAAGGGATGTGAAGGGTAAACAAAGGAGGAGGCTGCAATACTTAGTAAGAAATGTACACATTATCCTGCCCATGTAATTGTAACTCCTCTGTACAGTATGTTCATTAATAAAATTAAATTAAATTAAAAAAACATCAAATTACTTACATTATAATATATGCAGTTCAACTGGCACCACTAGCACCTCCATAAACCAAATGCAAACTAAAAGTTCTATTTCAAAATCCAACATCTAAGGCAGTGTTGGAAATACAAGAAGATACACAATAAACCTAATGGAGTGAGATCTTTAACACTGGCAATGAGCAGTGATAGCTGAATATTTAACCATGCTTGAAAAGTCCAGGTGTTCACTAACTATGTGATTAGAGTTGCAGAGTTGACCTTGGTATCAATATTGGAGATAAAATTCAAAGGCAGCTAAGGTTGCTGCAGTATTGTAGCTCAATACAGTGTGACCCTGCCTGATAATGGTAAAGCCCAGAATAGATGCTAAGTCAGTAAAATGTATAGGAAGGATTCTCCACTGAGAATAATTGCAGGGGGTGATCATCACTCTTGCGTTGAAAATGTATAGCCCATCATCCTACTTTAAGCTTTAGCATATTTCTGATCTGAAGACCATTATAACACACCAATGTGCCAAGAATGCTGATCAGTGTAGGAGTATATTACTGTAATATATGTAAAATCCTTACAGGTATGTAACGGCCTGCCCCTGACACTTCATTTTGTGTTCTTGAGTTTCTTGGAGAAATCCTCATAATTAGGCAATTCACACTCATCTAATTCCGAATCAGGAAACTGAGATAAGATATTAGGGTAATCACTCCAGTCACATGGTCTGTGACCTTTGAAATAAATGACATTATTTCACAATGTATATGTGTTTCTGAAAATGTATGCAATACCAAATACCTGGGGACAATTATCTATCTCATATTATCAGAAGTAAAGATACTCCTGAATTGTACTTTCTTGCTAGAGGATCATAGGGTGACTGCTGATGTTTGGTATCTTTCCAGGTGCTCCTATACATTTGTCAATGTTCTTTGAGGAAGTGTTTGTCATAGTTTGTATTGAGGTGTTCAGAATATCAGTACTGTCACTAACCGCAACCATGGGACAACCAAGATGATGGGATACCTGGACAAAGAACTAAGAAATCACAGGAAGTGATAGGAAAGAAGACACCAGAGGACCCAAAGCGTCATTGCCAACTTCTGGATCCCTAAATCCTGCTTGACATGGTTTATATTCATTCTACTACTGGGGGGTGGTGGTCAGTGGCTGCAGGTATGTCCGCAAAGACATCAATATACTTGTGGTTACAACTATTAACATGAAGTATTGCTGGTAGACATAGTGACAATTGAATCCCTTATTGTTAGGGAGCAGAAGGGAACAATAGTCATTCCAACCATAACACAGACATCCATTGTGTCTCCGAAGTCTTAATCTTTTAGTGTCCAACAGCTCGAACTTAAATACTCTTGAGGTAATAAATCATACCCCTGTCTTCCCGTGACTGCTTGGCCTTTACAGAGCACAGCTCTCAGCCTTTCGATTGCTGTTTGAGATGGCTTCCCAATCTATCCTTTTCCAAGTCTAATAGCTTGACTTTAAGATCACTCACAAGGTCTGTGACATATGTATTATTTTGAAAACAATATTTTTTCTAGGATAGGCTCAATTTTAAAATTTTATTTTATTTCAAAAATACTATACAGGGTAGTTACAGTTACATGAGTAAGTTGCATTCCTTATTGAATATTGTTACCCACTCCATTGTTGTTCTCCTATCACTTCCCACCACATATACCTCCCTCCCACTCCAAAGTTGTAAAGTGCATTTCCGTTATATAGTATCTTGTGAATATCATTGTTGCAATGAGTTACTCTTTTTACTTCTTTCATCATTGTATTTTTTTCCCTTTCCTTCTCCAAATCAGATAAATGTATATACAAGATGGAAGGAACCAGAATCAAGACAGAGATTGCCAGGGATAAACCAATGGCAAAAGAAAAATGAAATAAAATAAGATCTAGATACTCTACCGACATCAAGGTTGACATCTGAAAAAAGACGGTTTTTTTCCATGTTTTGGAGTTCATTTCAATTAGCTTCATTTTGTAAGGTCAAATATACGTAGCTCTGGAACCAGTAATCCCACTCCTGGGCATTTGTTGAAATGATCTCAAGCTAAAACCCATTAAATCTACAACTATGTTTTTGGGAGCATTATTGGAACCAATCAAGATGCCCCTCAAGAGATGAATGGATCAGGAAAATGTGGTTTATATAAACAATGTAATTTTATGCATCTATCAGAAATAATGACACAGCCCCTTTCATAATAAAATGGAAAGACTTAGAAGCCAATCATATTATGTGAAGAAGCCAGACTCAAAGAAACATAGGTTCCATGGTTTCCCTCAGTTTTATTAATTAATATATGCTTAGGGTAGTCCTTAAACTCTTAATATTCCCTGTTTTCTCTCCCTCTTCCTCTCTCATTCCATTTGTGTGTGTGCACACACACACACACGCACACACACGTACATTAATGACACTTGACTCAGAGCCTCAAATTCTTGCTTGGTTTTTTTCACTCATGATTGACTGAGTTTGTAGTATTTGAACCAAGTTTAACTCTGTCGGTGATTGAATAATTGAACATAAATATCTCATGAATTGCTACACCAGCCATCTGTGAACCATGATATTCCAATCTCAGGCTCGTGACTATCTAGGAATAGGGAGGAAGCACTGGCATCCAGCTGTATTGCCAATTGTCTTTTCTTTGTTTTGCTTTTGTTTTTTGTTGGTTTTGTACATCCAAAATGTGTAAGCAAAACAAATCTTTTATAATAAGGACTACTCCCATAAAATATGTGAGGTTTAATGGTTACCTTAATAATGTTATGCTTTTGCATCCACATTATATGATTTGATTTTTTGAACTCTATTGTTGCGAACAGTCAAGATACTTATATACAATTTGAATCTTCTGGTCTTGGATTTATAGTTTGTTAGGTGTTTCCAAACAGAATTTATCAAGGTTTAACTCTGTACTACTGAAGCAAGACTTTTATGATTATTCAATGTCTTGTAAATCATAAGTTCTTCACTGCTTGTGGCACCATATGGCCACAGGTAGTTTCCTATAACACCTCCACATAGTTTAGACCTCAATGCCACGCACTCTTCTGCCAAATATGCAAGGGCATCCTTTGTAATTTTCCATTCATTTTCACTGTTCTTCTCTTTTCTCTCCAGTGTTAAATCCTGTGATGTTCATGTTGATTTTCTCCCCTGTTATATTAATTATTGCATCTTGGGAACTACAGGTGTGCACTAATGTACTTCTGTCCATTCCCCTTGTGCTTTGGCTTGTACCCCTCTCATCTTGAAGAGCCAGAAATTGGGGATATGTTCTTCACACTTTATCTCAGACATCTATCTTTACTTTCTAGCAATACATTCATCGAATTTTTTTGTAAAGTATAAGGCCTTGAAAATGATTATTGCGTTTTCATGGCTTTATTATTTGGCATTAGGGAAGAACATAGGTCAGTAATAGTAATTTAAATAAAAGAAGATTGCAATCATGCCTCAATAGATATTGTTCATTGGATAATGTTTACTTCAAGGTCTGCCTGCCTGCTTCCTTTTCCTTGTTTTGTTTATTTTTCAATGCAGCCTTTTCTTCTGGAAATTATTTGTGGGCCTAGAGAAAATCAATTCCTACTGTAATTAGTCATTAATTTTATTCCAACATCATTTCACAGATCCTTCTGAGTCTCTTCAGGGTCTCTATAGAAGTGTTTTACATTCTTAGATATGTTTTAACAGTGATGC
Source organism: Dipodomys merriami (assembly GCF_024711535.1). Lineage (NCBI taxonomy): Eukaryota > Metazoa > Chordata > Mammalia > Rodentia > Heteromyidae > Dipodomys > Dipodomys merriami. Next base: position 45,788 of record NW_027203170.1, read on the forward strand.
ATCCAAAGATAAATACACATTGTTTAAGTCACCATTTTGGTGACTGGAAAAAAAACCATGCTGCAATCCCAATATATGGCAATTTTATTGTTTTAAATCCTTTTAGATTAAAGTTGATGCTGGAGAATGAACAATCTGTGTACATTTTATATTTTCCTAATTAATTTTAGTATACATTCCAATATTATAAAAAGTTAAAACATTATTACTGCTTACATAGTTTTAGGATTTCTAAAATGGTCAGAGTAAAAGTTTCATTCATTCACAATTTTAAGACAATAGAGTGTCCATTATTACTAAGTGAGACATTTAAAAATTTTTATTTGTGGTTCTTAAAAGTTGTGCTGGGGAATCAAGTCCAGTGCTTCATGTGTCTTAGTCTACTGTGTGCCTCGGAGCCTGATGTGACCTGTGGTTTTATTTTCACTCAACTGGAATAAAGAAAATTTTCACTAGAAAGGAATTATTACTTGGCTTCTTTCTTCAATATCTCTCGCATACATAAAAGTAATACAATTCTATACTGACAGAAAATGGTGTTCCTATTTGGAGTAACTGTATATTTTTTGTCACCCAACTCTTCACTAAGTCTTGCCACTTTCCTATCCCCCTTCCCATAAAACATGACTGGATCCACTGGAAACCCACTTCCAGTCAGCCTCCTCATTCAAAAGTCCAATCTTAACTAACCTACCCACTGGTAGTCCTGCTGTAAACTTTCAAAGTCTGACTGCAACCAGACTACTTCCTGAAAGCCCTCCTCTGCTACAGGGAAAGCCTTCTTCAACTCCACCCTTCCCTGGAATCCTTGCTCTGTACCACCAGAAACCAGGCCATATCCATATCTCCTCCTTCTATGTCTCTCCTTGCTCCACCAAGAACCCAGCCTACATCGGGCTTCTCCCTCAAATCCTCACTTCATCCACCAGATACCCAGCCCCTAACTACACTATTTCCTCATAAACCCATTAATCCCATATCTTAGTACCTCCAAGCTCCTCCCTTCTCTTTCATACCCCACCCCACAACCAGACTTCTCCCTCCAGTCCCTTCTGGTTTCATCAGAAACTCTGCCCCTCTCTGTCTGCTTCTAAGGGACCTAACTTGTCAAACACAGCCCAGAACCTACCTCTTCCCACAAAACCAATCATGCTACACAAAAACCCTCCACCTCCGTATAACTACCCTTGAAGCCCAGCTTTGGTTGGCCAGAAGCTTCTCACATAGCCCATCTCCTGCTTGGAAAGCCAGCTCTGCTTCACAACAAGTCTCTCCACCTCCCATACCTACTCTCTCAATGCCTTGGATTGCTCCCCAGGTAAATCCAACCCTATTGGATGCTCCCTCAGATCCACACTCTACTCCAACAGATACCCTGCCCATAATTATACTACACCTTTGTAGACTTTCCACTCCTTCTCAAAGCCCCTCCTCCAATTAGCCCCATGGCTCTAAGCCCTGACCTGCTCTACAAGACCCCCACTAAAAATCTCCCACCACACTATCCCATCTCTTGACACCCACATTGCTTAACTGGAAACCATTGCACCAGTTGGCCCCCTTCTTGAAGCCTCACCATGCTCAACTGTAAATCCCTGTCCCTCCATAGTCTCTTTTTGAAGGTTGCCTGGCACTACTGGAAACCCTGTCCAAAGTCCTTGTCCTGCCTTGTAACACTGAAATCCCCACCCAACCTTACTCCTCTTTTCGAAGTGGTGACTGGCTACACCAGAAAGCCATCTTAACTAATCTAGTCCATTGGATCCTATCCATGCTTTAACAAAGCCCTGGTCCTGAAAAGCTTCTCTATACATTGTGAATACATCCTGCTCTGCTAGAAACCCCAACTCCTCCCTAACACACTTCCCAAAGGCCTGCCATTCTCCACCAGAAACCATGCCTCTTACTAGCTCACTTCTTCCTAGCACTGCCCTGCCCTCTTAAAGCCAGGCCCTGAAAAGCTTCTCCCTCATAGATCCATATTCCTGCACCAGAAACCACACCTTCTGTCAGCCTCTTGCCTCCATTCCATTCCCTGCCTTATGGGAAACCCCACCCTACATATCCTACTAGAGCTCAGAGTGCTCCACCAGAACCCTTCCTGTAAGTAACCTCCTCCTTTGTAGCCTTGTTCTTCCTTCTCAAAGCTCTTCCCCAAACAGCCTCCTCCCCAATGACCCAGTCTTCATCCACTGAAAACCCGTCTACCTGCCAGCCTCCATCCTAAAGCCCCACCTATTCCACAAGTCTAGTCCTTCCTGTCCCCTCCCTACTATCTCAAAGTCCTACACAGACTGGCCTTCATACTCAAAGCCCTGCCCTGCTCCACCACAGGGACTGTGCCAATACTAACTCTTCCTTTGAACCAGACAGAAACCCTACACCATCTCATAAATTTTATTAGAAGCCTTAGTCTAGTTGGAGGTTCTGTTATCAAGCAGATACACATTGTGTGAAAATGTATGAAGATGATTCCTCTAATTGGAAAACATCCTTTGAAGTATTAGTAAGGTTTCATGAGTGATCATTTTATTTCTGGAAAATTCATGCATATTTGTGCCCATTAACTTAAAAAATATTAGTTATTTTAAATCCTCTGGCTTTGTTGAGGAAAGAGTTAGTGTGTATAAAGATGACTTTCAACTCATCTCTCTAATGAATAATTTTGGAGTTGCTTCCCTTACTATATACTGGAGTTTTTAGTAACAGAAATTGTCTACCAGAATCAATGATTTTCCTCCTTCCACTAAAGTGCCCTTTGGAAAAGACTGAAGTGAGATTACTCAGGTAAAATGCCAGAAATAAAGACGCATTTTGAGATCATAACACAATTATTATTAAGACCCCACCCACTAGACTTACATTCCTATTGGTCCAACAGTGTAAGCCAGACCAGTATTTTACCAAAGCTTTGTATGTGGCATGCTATGGCTTATCCAGGCTTGATACAAAATGTCTCTGCCCAGGATTAAATGATGACATTTATAGCTAAAATTACTTAAAGTCATTATTAACATCTAATGCATGGTGAGGTTTTTGTTTATACTTCTCTTTTTCCCTTTCTTTCTTCCTCCTTCTTTCTTTTATTTATTCCTTTCTTTCTTTCTTCATTTTTCTTTCCTCTTTTAGGAAATGAGTATGAATTTTGATATTTTGTTTGCTGAACAAGTATTCTACCATTAGAACATTCTTTTATGATTTAGTTACTTTGCTCATAGGTTATCAATTTTGCTGAGGGCCAAACAGAGGCTAAGTTCCTCATTTCTGTCTGCCAAGTAGCTGGGATTACAAATTCATTCCAACATGCCAGCATTTAGGATGATATGAGACTATTACTTTCCTTGCACACAGGTTCTGAACTGTAATGCTCTCAAGTTTTAACTCTTCAATTAGTGATGTGAGTTCCAGTAGCCTGCCCTCAGTATAGATTGTCTAAATGAATGATTAAAGGCAATTTCACTTGAATATCTTGTTCTTTGCCATTCCAGGGACTGTTATAGTTTTATTTCTAGAAAATTTTTGTGTATATGCTATATGTGCACATTAATTGTAAAAATGTTACTTTTTCCTCCTTTTTTCCTTTTTTTAACTTTTCTTGGTCATAGGGCTTGAATTCTGGGTCTGGGCGTTGTCCCTGGGCTCAGTGCCACTTCCAGTTTTCTGGTGGTTAATTGGAGGTAAGAATGTCATAGATTTCCTGCCAGGGATAGCTTTGAACTACCATCCTCAAATTTCAGCTCCTGAGTAGCTAGGATTACAAGAATGAGCCAATGGCACACAGCTAAAATGGTACTTATTTTAAGTTCTATGATATAGTTGAGGGAGTAGCATGAGTGTGTAGAAATATAACTTTCAAGTCATCTCAGTAAATAATTTTTTTCATTTTCATAATATTTATTTCAGTGATTAATAACCGAAGCTCCCAAAGTAACAGTGTGATCCTTCATTTTCTCATTCCCATAGATACTATTGGAAAAGAATGAATGAGATTTAAGTCTAAGAAAATATGTACTTGAAATTATAAAAAATTATTTTGACATAAAGAGCCACATAACACAATGTGCTTTTCATTTTCTAAAGAAAGGAATGTCATACAAGTATGTTTATTGGCAGGCTTTTTTCATCTGAAAAACAAAGAAAAAACAATATCCTAAAAAAGCTGAAAGCGATCAGCAACCATGTAAATGGAGACTTGAAGACATGAATTGGTTCAGATAAAATAATTCTTTGAGAAAGGTATCTGTTCAATTAATTTATTCATTACAATTTTTTTATTTTTATTTACATGTTAATATATAAATACATACAAGTGTGTGTGTGTGTGTGTGTGTGTGTGTGTGTGTGTGTGTGTGTGTGTGTGTGTATCAGCAGTATCTGTCCAGTACACTGTCTGGTTATGTATGGTTAGGTAATTTCATCATGTCAAGTTCATCAAAAGGATGGACTTCCATAAACCTTAACAAGCCTGCAACACTACTGCACATGCAAACTTAAGTGTTCATCATTGTAAGCTAGACCTGTGTTTTACCAAAACTTTATATATAGTGTGCTATTTTTTCATTTAGGCTTAACAGAAAATATGTTTGGCCCTAGAAATAAATGATGGCATTTATTACTATGATAATTTAGTGTAAATCTTTACATTGAACACATGGTCAGTATTGTTTTTTCTTTCCTTTTCTTATTTTATCTTTAGGAAGTTGATTTGAGTTTTAATGTTCTGTTTGCCAGACAGGTACTCCACCACTGGAACCACTCCATCAATCCTTTCTCATTTAAGTTACTTTACTACTAGAGTAGCAATTTTTGCACCCATCCCAGAAAGCAGGGATTATGATTGCATTCCAATATCCCTACCTAGTAGGTTGATATGAGTGTTTCTTTTCCTTCCTTGACTGATTCAGAACTGTGATCCTCTCAAATTCTACCACTTTATTTTATGGTGTGAGCTCCAGTTCTGCCTACTTCTAAAAGATATGACAGAAATAAATGATTACAGGTAATTTGAGTTAATCATTGATTAATATAGGTGATTTGATATAAAAATGTAGGGTAAGTTTGCAAGTATAATCACAGTAGTCAGATATTTTGCTAAGTAATTTTGTTTCACATTAAAAACACATCTCGACCAAAATTAAGGACTTACTTTTGCTGTCTGTCAACTTGTATGTCATTTGGGAAAATCAACTTCATGTCTTCCATGTGTGATAAAGGACTTTGAGTGGTCTGATGTGTTAGTTCACATCTATAATCGTGGTTAGAAATCAAAAATAAATAGATCACCATTTGAACATAGGCTAACCAAAAAATTAGGAAGTCCCAATCTCAACAAATTAGTGGATCATGTTGAAGCATGCTATTAATTTCAGCACAACAAGAGACTAAGTCTCTGCCAAGTACCTGTGCCACTTAGGTAACTGGCTCACATGGAGCCAGTCAACTCTCCTGATGCAGAAACTGGGCTGAGATTGCTCAAGAGGAGGGAGGAGTCTGCCACATTTTCCTAGGTTGGACCTCACAGAATGCAGTGAGCTTGCTTGCTTTACTCCCCTAAATGCCTTAATATGCCATGCTGCTGAGTGTTCATGATTTGATTCCAGTGATCTGTGATAGAGGTATAAGGGAACATTAAATTAAAGTTCACATTCACTAATTGAGCTGCTCTTCCCAGCCTGTGAGTTCAACTCAGCAAGTGTTCATTATTTGAGAGTTGAGAATACTGAAGTAGGAGAGAGAGAGAGGGTGAGTGAAAGAAGAGAGAGAGAGAGAGAGAGAGAGAGAGAGAGAGAGAGAGAGAGAGAGAGAGAGAGAGAAAGAGAGAGAGAGAGAGAGAGGGAAGGAAGGAGGGAAGGAAGGAAGGAAGGAAGAAAGGAAGGAAGGAAGGAAGGAAGAAAGAAAAAAGAAAAAGAAAGAAAAAGAAGGAGAGAAAGAAAATGTTTGAGAATGAATTTTTTAGAGTCTGGAGTCACATGGCAGTACTACGTGTATTTTATATTAGGTCTGCCCCAGGCCATGCAGACCCTATGCAGATGCCTTTTCACTTCTTGGCTAAGTTTCCACCCTATATGTGTTATCTAGGTATCTGGCACACCTGGAGGCAGCCACCTCCTCCTCCCACTAAGTCACGACCTGGTCAGCCTCTGATCACACTTTCCATCTGACTGGAGGTGAATCCCAGGCCCTGAAGTCACATCCAGATCCAGTATTGCTAGTCTTTCCCCCTACCTGGCCACACCTCATCCAATCCTTTGCCTAGATACATCCAGGCCCGAGGTTGGGTGGCCCTATTTTTTGTACATGCCTTTCCACCATGTATGGCATGGGCAGCAATTCAGTAAATAAACAACTTTACCTGGCTTAATACCGTGTTGTGTTCTCGTCATTGGTTACCTAATGAAATTCAACTAATTAGTATGCTTTACACTTCAGAATTTCTAGTTATGAATCCATGGATATTTTAGTGACACATGTGAGTTCAGTATCTAGAAAACACATGCATTAACTCATCATTTAACATTATAATTCTGCCAGGAATCTTTAATAACAGCTTAATTAACCATAACATCTATTTTCTTTACTTTCCTTTTTTTTTTTTTTTTGCTTAAAATAATAAGAGTTGTCGGGACAATATGAAAGGATCTCTGGTTTCATATTTTCTAATCACCCCGGGCTACAACCTGTGTGCTGACAGCTCAGATGATGATACTTTGAAATCCTAGAAAGTAGATGCACATCGTAAGGGCCAATGGCTACAGGATTTCTCAGATTTTTTTAAAATGTAATTGTTACTAATTGTACAGTGAGGTTACCATTTCACAATTCATGTAATGTTTACATTTGTCTTGTAGACAAGGCCATCCTTTCCTGAGCTTTATCCAGTTTCTGTTTTTTTTTGTGTGTTGAATGTTTTTGTTTTTGTGCCTGACCTTCTGCTTGAACTCAAGATTGGGTGCTGCCTCTGATTTTTTTTCGGGGGGCGGGCGTTCATGGGTCCTGAACTCTGGGCCTGGGCACTGTCCCTCGCTCTTCAGCTCAAAGCTAGTGCTCTATCACTTGAGTCACAGCACCACTTATGTTTTTTTCTTTTTGCTTATGACGTGCTGAGGAATTGAACCAAGGGCATCATGCATGCATGGTAAGCACTCTACCACTGAGCCATCTTCCCAGCCCCCGCCTCTGACTTTTTGTAAGCAAGGCTACTCTACTTCTGGAGCCCCAGCTCCATTTATGGTTGTTGGTTGTTAATTGGAAAGAAGAGTCTCACAGATTTTCTCACTCCAGTTGGCTTTGAACAGTGATCATCAGCCTCCTTAGTAGCTAGGATTAGGCCTGAGTCCCCAGTGTCCAGCTAATATAGAGTTGGTTTCATGCTTTCCTGGTTGTGTTACAATTTTCCTCACCTCTTGGCACTAATATTACATATTGCCTGGCTCAAATCTGAATTGGTGGAACATGCTTGTATTTGAGGAAGGCAGGAATAGGAAACTATAGGCCATAGGGAAATATAAGCTAAACAAATCATTCAGAATATCGCATAAAGACAAATAAGTTTACTGCAAGTTTACTGTGTCCTGTCTTTACAATTACTTCTGCATGGCCTGTGAATGATGTCATACATATCCAAATAGCCATTGGTAGAAATAAGATTTCTCATCCTGTCCTAAAAACAAAACAAAAACCAAACAAAAGTATTATGTATGAGCCCAGCAATTTCCTCTAATTAGAGACCAATCTGCCCTAGTTTATGAAAAAATGTCCTTTATTCAAGTGCTGCTACTTTTTCTAACCATAAATATAATGAAATCTGTAGTAGACTGTAGAATTGTATACCAGAGCTGTCATTTTAATTCACAAGAAATTCAGACATTTATATGTTTGTTTGGTTTTTTTTTTGTCAGTTGTGGCGCTTGAATTCCGAGCCTGGGCACTGACTCTGAGACTCTGTGCTCAAGTTAGTTAGCACTGGGTCAATTGAGCCATGGAGCCACTTCAAGCTTTTGAGTTGTTAATTGTAGATAAGAGTCTTATGGGAACTTTTCTTCCTGGGCTGGCTTTGAACGCTATACTCAGGTCTCAGCCTCATGAGTAGCCGGGATTACACACATGAGCCACTGGCACCTGGCTTCACATAGACTTTTTTTTATTGTGAAAATAACATACAGAGAAGTTACAATTAAATGGACAAGTTATTGAATAAATTTCTTATCAAGCATTGTGCCCTGTCCTTTGTTTCCCCTTCCCATACCTTCTTATCTCCACCACACACCTCCTTACCCCACCCCCACTTCTCACCCCTCCTGGTCAAAGTTGTAAAGTTCGTTTTTCAAAATATTGGCTTGTACATTTCATTGCTGCAATGGGTCCAACTGTATCCTTTTTTAAAAATATGTTTTTTCCTTCCCCTCCACAAATTATACCAACATCAAATACAGTGAAAGCAGTGGATATACTGTGGGGAAGGGACATACAAAACAACAAAGAAATCATCTTATGAATATCTTTGAAACAATCGCAAGAAAAAAAAATTGGAATCTTTCACTTGGGGTATATCTCATCCAAAATCAACTTATCTGACCTTTTCTGCATGTCTCAGAAATATACTAGTTATTGCAAATAAGGGAAATCAAGGGACTTATGTTTCTTTGGGCCTGGATTACTTCACTTAATATAATTTTTTCCAAGTCTTTCCATTTCCTAACAAATGGGGCAATGCCATTCTTTCTGATAGAGGCATAGAATTCCATTGTGTATATAGACCACATTTTCTTGATTCATTCATCTACTAAGGGGCATCTGGGTTGGTTCCACATCTTAGCTATGGTAAATAATGTTGTAATAAACATAGTTGTGCTGTTAGCTTTGGTATGGTCTTGTGATCATTTGGGTAAAACCCCAAAACTGGGATTGCTGGATCATAGGGGAGCTCTATGTGGTGTCTTTTGATGAACCTCCATAATACAAGTTTACAGACCCACCAACAATGCAGTAGGATTCCCTTCTGTCCATATCCCCTCCAGCATCTGTTGTTATTAGAGTTCTTGATTATAGCCATTCTATCTGGGGTGAGGTGGTACTTCAATGTTGTTTTGATTTGCATTTCTTTCATGGCCAGGGAGGTTGAGCATTTCTTCATGTGTTTATTGGCCATCCTTCTTTCCTCTTCAGAGAAGTATGTCTTTAAGGCTTTAGCCCACTTATTTATTGGGCAGTTGTTTCCTTGAGGGTTTATTTTTGGGGGATTTAATTTTTTCAGTTCCAGGCATATTTAAATATGAGAACTTTGTCCGTTGTGTGGTTAGTGAAGATCTTCTCCTAATCTGTGGTTGATCTATTGATCTTGCTAGCTATGTCCTTTGCCATGCAGAAGCTCTGCAATTTCATGCAATCCTATTTGTCTAACCTTTCTTTGATTCATTGTGTTTCTGGGTGTCTTAAGAAAGTTTCGGCGTGTACCAAGGAGACCTAGGTAGTCTCTTATTCACGGACTCCACTCCTAAACTACTCACGGTGATTCAAACCTTTGACAAAGCAGCAGGGTATAAAATTAACCCTTAAAAATCAATGGCTTTTCTGTATTCCACAATGAGAAAAGCGTAGCTGAAATTAGGATAGCAACTCCATTCGTAATAGCACCACAAAAAATACCTGGGAATTAAGTTAACCAAAGAAGTAAAGAACCTCTATGGTGAAAACTTTAAAAACCTGTTAATGGAAATCAATACAATGTAAAAATGGAAAAAACTCCCATTCTCCTGAATTGGAAGGATCAACATCATGAAAATGGCAATACTTCCCAAGACTATCTATAACTTTAATGCAGTACCAATCAATATTCCAACCTCATTCTTCAGGGAAATAGATGAAGTAATCCAAAAATTCATATGGAACATAAAAGACCTCAAATAGCAAAAATTATCCTTAACAGAAAGAACAGTGCTGGAGGAATATCAATACCAAATTTCAAACTCTACTACAAAGCCATAGTAATCCAAACAGCTTGGTACTGGCAAAAGAACAGACCGCAGGACCAATGGAATAGAACTGAAATCCCCGAAATGAACCTACAGACATATAGCCATTTAAACTTCGATAAGGTAGCTTAAAAAAGAATGGAAAAAAGACAGCCTCTTCATTAAATGGTGCTGGCAAAATTAGGTTACTACTTGTAGAAAAATAAAGCTAGATCCTTATATATCACCCTGCATCACAATCAACTCCAAATGGATCAAAGACCTTGGAGTCAAAGCAGACACTCAAATAGTCATTTTATAATGATGAACTGCTTAGTGTCTCTGGCTCACATATATAATCCAAGCTATAGTTAGGAATAAAGGTATGAGAAACAAACACTGAGTGTGTGTTGTTCATGATGCTTTGCATTGGCATGATTTAATATTGTTTGTTTCTTATACTACAATGCTCTTATTTTTATTTTTACCTAGGTGGGGGAGATAGGTGCTAGCCAGTGTTGAACCTTCTTTGGTTGAGAGGGAGCCGTGTGGAAGTTCTTGCCATGTATGGCATGTAATTGAAATCCTGCTTTCACCTCCCCATGGACCAGGGTGATAGAAGTATTCCATCATGCACAGCCAGGGGTTGGGGATCATTGCAGGTAAAACTTCACTGGTCTTGAAATGATGTCCCCACTAGCTAGCTTTACAGGTATATGCCTTCAAAACCTTGTTGTATTCCGTTTCACTTTAAAGTAGTGTTTGTACATACTTAGAGATAAAATGGTAACACATTACATGTTTAATATATAGAACAGTCAATATAATTAGCAAGTTTATCTCCTAAAACATTGCAGCTAATGTATTTTGGTAACTTCCTGACTCTGCTAGTCACTTTTTCGAATATACCATAAACATGAATACATTAATAATGTGCACTAGAAGACTGGATGTTGATAGATATAGACAAGTTAGACTATGTGTAGTAAATATATATTTATCTATTGCTGCTCTGAAGAACATTATCATATATTCACCATAACAATACCACCATATATTCACCATGACAATAATTTTCCTGCAGTGTAGAAATTTTCATTTCATAATCTGCCATCTTTTAATCTTTTTACATTCTCATAAGTATGCATTTTTACTTGTTTCTTGAAATTAAGATGGAATTTAAAAAATCGTAGAGTCTCCTAAAATTAGCTCATTTTGTTTGGTTTTGTGTTGCTAAATCATTAAAACCAAGGTTTTCTGAAAGTTATGCTAGCAGACTATATCACTAAATTGCATTGTAATTACATCTTATTATTGTATTTTGATATAGGATTTTGCTGTTGCTGTTTTATGATATAGTGTCTTGAAGCCGGACTGAAACTTGCAATCCCACTGCCTCCATTAACAATGCTTTATCACCAGGTTCTGGAGGCTCATAATTATAACTCCAGCTAATCAGGAGGTTGATACCTGACATTTAGTTTAGACAGCCTGAGCAGGAAATTTTATGAGTCTCTCCTCTCTAGTTCACTAAAAAAAAGCTTGCAGCTGAAATGTAGTACAATTGGTAGAGCAACATGGTCAAGGGAAAGAAGCGTGGGATTGTCATATAGCCCCCGAGTTCAAGCCCTAAGACACAAATATGCACAGACACACATTCATAAACACACACACACACACACACACACACACACTCCCACACACTCGTACACGCACAAATTACCAGGCAAAGTTGTACCTTAAATACTTATCCAGAGATTGGACAACAGTCTACTTATTTGTGAAGGTTTTTCCTTGATTATTTTGATGGAGGAGGATAGTTCATGGGACACAGACGACAAAACTTTAGTGAGGAATACTTTATAAATGACTAGCTTATAAAAAGAACAGGAGCACGGTTTTTATCTTTAAATCTTACATTCCTTCAACTATACTATTTTTAAAAAATAATCATTGAATTATGAGACAATGCACCTCTTCCCTTCTCCCCTTCCCCTCTGTCATAAAATATGACAAAAGATTCAAAAATACTCTTTTATCTTACAAGAATGTACACCTGTAAAAATGTCTGTCTATATGTGTAATAATGCATGTGTTTTCCAATACTTGTTTGATTTTCCCACCGCTAAGAACTTGCCTTTTTTCCAGATGAAAGCACACTGGGGCTTCAAAGGCAAGCAAGATTAGGAAACAAAAACCTAATAATGTCTTAGGAAGTTGATTTCAAAAATAGATGCAAGAAGCACATGGCAGGCCGAGGGGGCCCTGAGAGGCAAAATGATATGTGCAGGATGAGAGGAATAGTGACAAATAAGGCCTGGATCTGACCTAGGAAGGGCTCTTTGAGGCTGAGACATGCCTGTATCTAGGCCTAGCTGAGACTATTGGGATTTGACAATGTCCACATGTGTATAAAGTGATGTGGGAGGGGAGATTTCAGCCTCCAGTTTGTCTTTGGGATGGTCTTATGTGAGCAAGCAGCTTAGATCATTGGGCTCTGAGAGATGACACTACCTCACTCACAATGGAATAGAATATAGAACTCTGAGAGCCACGCAACTGTATCCTACAGTTAGCTCAAGCCAGCTCAGTTGGCCTGTGGCTCAGGAACAAGAAAGATGTTCCTGTACTGTTTTCAAAGTCAAGAGACTCAGGTCTCAAGCATGGGAGGTGTGAGTGCCTTACTCTATGCTGCAGACATTCGATCAGTGCCCAACCATGAATCCAATGTCTCAGGACTTTTTATAAGAAGAAACCAAGGAAATCACAAGGAAATTCAGGCCAGGTATAATTATGACAGAAAACCTATTTAATCTCATCCTAGCCCACACTAGAAACTTCTTATGTGCTTTTATATGTATAGACAGAAAATATTTGCTGTGCACTTTTCAATCCACTCTACTACAATTACTCAGTTTGAAGTCTACTCTCATTTCCATGTTTCATAGATCCATTCTTTTTACCACCTCATTGTGACAATGAGTCCATCCAAACCCTGAATGTGCCTTATAATATATGGAGCCTGGACTCAGGCTTTCTGGAAATTCTGGTAATGGACCTTGTCCCTGCCTACCAGAAAGCTGATCCCTTCTATGTGGGAAACTTCCTCCACCACTACACAGAGTGTAGGACAATGGAGCAGTTGCTGGATATTCTGAAAGTGAGTGTTCTTGGTCTGTGAAGGTGGCTCAGTGATAGAGAGCTTGCCTTGTATGCATGAGGCCCTGGGTTCGATTCCTGACCACCACATAAGCAGAAAACAAGCCAGAAGTGGTGCTGTGGCTCAAGTGGTAGAGTGCTAGCATTGAGCTGAAGAGCTGAGGGACAGGGCCCAGGCCCAGAGTTCAAGCCCTGACAAACAAAAAAAGTGAGTGTTCCTAAGCCAGGCACCAGTAACTCACACCTGTAATCCTAGATACTCAGGAGACAGAGATCTGTGGTTCACGGTTCAAAGTCAGCCCTGGCAGGAAAGTCCATGATACTCCTCTCCAATAAAACACTAGAAAACCAGAAGTGGTGCTGTGGCTCAAGCGGTAGAGTGCTCCCCTTGAACTGAAGGGCTGAGGGATAGCACCAAGCCCAGAATTCAAGCCCCATGACAAACGAAAAAAAGTTAGTGTTCCTCCTTCAAACCCAGGGCTGATGAGACCCCCTGGCAGAATAGTGGAATACTAGGTACATTTCTGAGACAGTTTCACTGGGGTCTTGTCAAAGGAGTTTGGCTTGAGACAAAGAAGTGCAGTCCTTGTCTAATTCCTTAGGACTGGGCTGCCAGAATATTTCATGTGCCTCATATGCTAGTGGAGCCTTAGTAATTTGCTTGCTGAGAGACTAGGATTTAAGGAAGGAGCAAGTGGCACCCAACGTCCACGCTCACCTAGGAAATCACTATCTTTGAGACCTTTGAAGGAATATAGACAGAAGAAAGGAGGCAACTTTTATTTTAATTAGGGGCTTGAGTGCTGTCCCATTTCTAACACACTACCAATTGAGCCCCAGGTCCAATTCTGGCCTTTGGCTGGTTAATTGAAGATAAGTATATTTAGATTTTTACAAACCAGACTGGGTTCAAACTGTGATTCACAGATCTCACCCTCCGGATTAGTAGGATTAGAGGCATGATCCATTGTGCATTTATTTGGAAAGATGCACATAAGCATCTTCACAGAATTACCATGAAGTTGTATAGACAAATCTCCAATTTTGTCTGTCATGTTTACATTACCATATGGGACTTAGCGAGTCCTATGTGTGTCCTGTTAGTTCAGAAAAGGAGAAGCATAGAGTTAACTTCCTTCTCTCCTCCCATTGGTACAGATCCTTCTACCATAACTGGGAAGAAGATGAACAAGTGAAGAAGTAAGTGGACACTGGCACAAAGAGTTCTATCCTTGAAAATTTGGTATCTTTGAGGTTTCTGAATCAAACTCAACTTTCTTTTTTGCACACCAGTTGTAATTTTCACCAGGGGGTTGAGTCTTGGCACTTCAGTGGATAGCAGATTACACAGTTGTGGTTGTGGTTGTGCTTTTGGACTCTCATGGATGACAGGGAAGGCTGTGTGTAGCAAGTCAGATCCAGTGGGGAAACAAATTTCTCTTCCTATTACAGGGAGAATTTTAGAGGATTATATTTGAGAAATTACTAGAAGTGGGTTGTGAGGAGCATCCTGCTTGCAGGAGTCTCTTTCCACTTCCCAACAATCAATTTGCACACAGTCTTGTTTGTTTCATCTTCCCTATGTGGATGGACTTCTACCCTGATTATTTCTATGAGCCCAAGAACAATGACACCCTAAAAGAATTTACACAGAATGTCAAGCTCAACATGGCCTCTTCAGACCTGCTCTTCCGCTTACATATTTTTCTGGACCAGCTGGAGGAACCCATGAAACAAAGAAAAAGAGGAAGAAGTCCTTGTTTAGATGCCTCAGAGCTTGTGAGTAGGGATGGAACCTGAGTCTCTAGGGATGTGCCTGATTGGCCAAGAGCCCTTAGTACTCCCCAGCTTGGCAAAATTTCCTTTTATGGATATTCTTTGCCAGGTAATGTCTGTTCTCCTTTTGAAAGAACTTGGAAGT
Organism: Dipodomys merriami; assembly: GCF_024711535.1. Classification (NCBI taxonomy): domain Eukaryota; kingdom Metazoa; phylum Chordata; class Mammalia; order Rodentia; family Heteromyidae; genus Dipodomys; species Dipodomys merriami. Next base: position 60,818 of record NW_027203170.1, read on the forward strand.
AGACACTCATTAGAAAAAGCCTACCTCCTCATCAGTGTTCAGTCCTAACTCAAATCCTACTGCTTCTCCCATTGGATCCTCTTGGAAGTTTAGTGACACCTTAACTACGAGTGTCTACTCAAAGACTCCTGTACCTATTTTCATTCTCAGGTTTGCATCACCGTAGAGAAGCTTCTGCAGAACTCCAGATAAAGAACCCATCAGTGATGTCGTCTAGGGTGACTGATGGAGATTGGAAGCCATCGCTGATCTCCAGAAATCCTGTGAAGGTAGAGGGTATTTTTCAATTTGTAGAAAGGCCAAAGTAGGTTTTGAGTCCTGTGGACATCCCACTGATTCTGAACCCCACATGTGATGCAGGTGAATCTACACATACCACCAAGGAAGAAGACGATACAGAATGTCTTCCATTGATGTTCACAATCCAGCTAGATCAGCTCTAAATCAGTCAAAAAAAAAAAAAAAAAACACTTCTTGGTGTGATGGTTAAATGTGTGCTAATGGAAAATGACCCCAGTCTATGTTTAGGAAAACCAATGAGTGAGGTCCAAAATCTAGATTCATTTGAGGAAAGGGAATCTTTCCTCACAGAATACCCAGACCAATCTCTCCTCTTGCAAGGGATCCAATTTCCAGTTGATAAATTAGAATTTGTCCCTCCCTGGACTCAGGAAGAAAATCCTGTCTTTAATGAGGAAGTAGATCCCTTTGAAGACTCTGAGGCAGAATTTCTGCCTGAAGGCAACTTAGAGGCCAATCTAGATTTTGAGATTCCTTCTCCCCTTCCTAACAAAATCCTTATTTTTCTTTTTTTTTCTGATTTTTGTAAAAGGTTCATTCTATTTATTTTTCTAACTTTATTAAAATGTCAATGTTTTTGACATATTCTAGAATTCATGAATCCTAAATATATTTCTTTTTAAACCTACAAACTGAAGAATCGTGTATACCTCTTCTGGAGCGGGGGAAGCAGAGTGACAGGGGGCTGTAGAAGAGAGCCTACTGGATATAATGGGAGCTGTTAAATGCAAAAAGAGTGACTAGGAAGCCAGGCCATGCCTGTATGGGGTGATAAGGTGGCTACAAAAGGTCTAGGACATAGCAGATCAGATATCCTAGAAAGCTATTCTGTCAATTGGGACAAATACCACAATACTTACAGTGTTAAGTGGGACTCTCTTCCAACAATGAATTCAAATCTGTATACATTTTCATTGCATTCATTTGCGTTGAGCAAATATGGAAGGGAAATTTGACTCCAATATTATAAAAAGTCTACTTTGGGCTGAAAATATTTGACAAAATATATAGGAGATATGTATACTGGAAAGTAAAGGCCATCATCAATAGAAGAAAGAAGGCTTTCATAGATGAACAAACACAAAATCAGGAAAAATTTCCACAATTAAATCAGTTATATGTAAATACATGTTATATTCTTTATGTTATATATAGTATATTATATTATATATAAGATTCAATATGATTTTTCAAACTAAAAAGGCATTTAAAGTTTTAGAATTGAGTGTTTTTTGCACAAAACATTAGTGTAAATGTTATTGGAGAAAGTAGTGATATAATTTTATTATAATTATATGAATATATATTTGTGTGTTTCTAGATATAACACTGAGTATAAATAAATATTATATACATATATTTGTATATATCTGTCTATGAAGTGAATATAATGAAAGTGAATATAATGAAACTGAGTATAGTATGTATAAAAAAGTTGAATACATGAGACTCAGACCTGTAATCCTACTGATGTAGGAAGCTGGGTTTTGAGTTTTAGTATCTCTTATCCCCAAGCCTTAGATTTTTTCAGAGGAGGCACGGGCCCTCCAGTGTAGCAAACAGAAACATATGCCATGGGATCACACTCCCTGACCCCAGAGGAAAGTCAGTAGAAATCAGGACAAGCTTCTTATCTTGACTGTGTACTCAGTTCCTGTACCAAGAAGGCCATCTTTAGAACACCAAATGGAAAGTTGGCATTCCCTCCAAAAGGTTCTAAAAAGATCCTTCTGAACGATAGTCTGACTATATTGAATTAAATCTTTTTGCCCTTCGCAAGCTGCAAACACATAGAAATATGACAAGAGCTCAATGACAAATTATCAAAGGCATGTCAAATTTTTTTAAAGGTAATAGAAACATACTCTGAGTTTATTAGGAATGGGGTGATATTTTGGTTGCTGAATTGTTGAATGCACTTCTGGGCAAAGGAGACACATACCTTGGGGGAAATTGTGTGGGGTTGGGTGTCCTCACATGGTTTCACAATAAAATGGCCATAACATCTAGGATGTCACAGCCAGCTTTGCCATGGCAGCAAGTAGGTGTCAGGCACTGATTTTGCCCTGAAATGGACTCAACAACACTAACAGGCACAAAGAATGAGAAGGAATGACTATTATCCACCAAACTTCAGCTGAAAGAGCTGTCCTTACCAGAACTAGGATAAATTGAGCTGGAAAAGGCGGATCTCCATGTAAGGCTCCTGAGCACTAAGGACTAGTGTGTGTGTGTGTGTGTGTGTGTGGTGTGTGTGTGTGTGTGTGTGTGTGTGTTGTGTGTGTGTGTGTGTGTGTGTGTGTGTGTGTGTGTGTGTGTGTGTGTGTGAATACTGGGGCTTGAACTCAGGGATATGACCTTTAGCTTTTTTTAACCAAGGGTAACAGTCTACGACTTGAACCAAATTTCCATGTCTTGATTTTGAATGGTTAATTAGAGATCAAAGTTTCAGTGTTGCACATGTTCATTCTTTGTCCCTCCTTTTCAATGACACCTTTAACTTCTTTTTTTTTTTTTTGGGTCCGGTCATGGGGCCTGAACTCTGGGCCTGGGTGCTGTCCCTCAGCTCTTCAACTGAAGGTTAGCGCTCTACCGCTTGAGCCACAGCACCAATTCCGGCTTTTTTCTTTTTGCTTATGTGGTGCTGAAGAATGGAACCCAGGTCCTCAGGCAGGCAAGACAAGTGCTCTACCACTGAGCCACCTTCCCAGCCCCCCCTTAAACTTCTGAAAGAGAGATAAATGTAAAAAAAATGAAAAAAAATGAAAGAAAATAAATATCATCTTGTTTCTGTTTCCTGGTCACTGATTTTTTTTTTTTTTTGTCGGTCATGGGGCTTGAACTCTGGGCCTGGGCGCTGTCCCTTAGCTCTTCAGCTCAAGGCAAGCGCTCTACCACTTGAGCTACAGCGCCACTTCCGGTTTTCTAGTGGTTTATTGGAGATAGGAGTCTCACGGTCTTTCCTGCCCGGGCTGGCTTTGAACCGCAATCCTCAGATCTCAGCCTCCTGAGTAGCTAGGATTACAGGCGTGAGCCACCAGCGCCCGGCCACGGTCACTGATTATTTTTGAGATAGTGCTTCTTACTAATAATAATTATTGGTAGAATATGAAAACCTATTTGAGTAACAAATAGACTAGGAAAAATGTTGTCTCCTATTTTTTATCACTACATTTCTTTTTGTCTAAGTATAAATGCCAGACTTACCCTAAGGGCCTAGAATAAGCAAAATGGCTTATAGAGCTCAGATCATATCTTTCCACAGAAGATGACAGCCCCAGAAGAAAAACCTGTCCACAACTTGCACAAGGAAGAGAAAGTTTGATGTCTCCTTAAATCTTAGGATCGAATACTCATGAGGAGCCCTGGGGACTGATGACAGCTTAAGGACCTAACATTTCCTGTGTCGTTCCACCATAGGAACAGTCACCAGTCTCCCATCACACTGTAGGTGCCATGCCTGACTGGTGACCTTGGCTGTGTCATGAGAACGTGCAGCAGGGCTCTGTCATGGTCATTGGAGAGTCAGTGTTGCACACTAAGAGGACATTCATGAAGGTGGTAACAAGGCCTGAGTCAGGGTTTTGTCAGATCTAGATGATTTGTAACAGGCACTACTGTATTCTGGCTAAGAATGTGGATATATCATTGGGGTCTTGAACACAAATTTGTTAAGTGTTAGCTTGCAACATTTCTGCATGAAAGCCAACAAAAGTCATCAATGCCCTCTGAACATATTCTCATCAATATTTAATAAGTAAAAAGCTATAAAATCAAGTTCATCATGAGGAAAAATCTGATATGAAAACCAAATTGCAGGAGCATTTACAAAAAAAATGTTTTTCTGTATGTATCAAATGTGACAAAATATTAAAAGTTAATGAAGCTGGGAAAGTTAAATTGATTTCTTTTTTTACTATGGTTGCAACTATCTTTTACATTTCAAATACTTAACAAAAAGAAGGTAGGCCAAGGACCACCGGTGTCTCACACCTGTAATTCTAGCTAGTTAGAAACCTGAGATCTGAGGAAAGTGAATTGAAGTTAGACTAGTTAGGAAAAACCAGTGAAACTTTGATCTCTAATTAACCATTCAAAATCAAGACATGGAAGTTTGGTTCAGGTCATAGACTGTCACCCTTGATTAAAACAGTTAAAGGTCAGCTCCCTGAATTCAAGCACCAGTATTCACACACACACACACACACACACACACACACACACACACACACACACACACACACACACACACACACACACACACACACACATTCTCAAAAATAACCAGTGACCAGGAAACAGAAACAAGATGATATATATTTTCTTTCATTTTTGTCATTTTTTTCAGAAGTTAAAGGGGTCATAGGAAAGGAAGGACAAAGAATGAACACGTGCAACACTGGTATTCAATTGGTACTATGTTGAAAATGACCTATGCAATTTGTTTTGGGGGAAGAACGGGAAAACAGAAAAAGAGATAAAGTGAAAGGGTAAAATTGTCCAAAAAAAAATGCACTCAGGGAATTAGAGCTGTGGCTCAATATGAGTGCCATTATTCAGCAAAAGAGCTCAGAGAGAGTGTCCAGGCCCTGGATTCAAGCCTCATTACTGACTAAAACAAAAACAAGAAAAAAGAAATGTAATCATTACCACATGATTGTAACTAAAACCTCTACAGCACAATAATAAAAATAATAATGATAAAGAAGAAGATGATAATGAAGAAGAAGAAGGAAGTTAAAAAAACCAAACCAGTGAGAAAAATTGAGAGAGCAAGGGAAGGACTGACCTTTCAAAAAGAAATATATCCATACCTGACTTATATGACTGTAACCTCTGTGTAATTCACATTCATAATAACAATACAAAAGAAAAAACAGAAATGTAGTGCTTGAGCCATAACTCAAATGGGAGGTCAGACTAATATGTATGTGATACCAAGGTCAACCCCCTTATCAATTTCTCCTTCAAAAAATGGCTCTTCTCATCACTTGTGCTTTCCCTAGCTTATGAAAAGGGGTGCAGTTAAAGAAAGAGAAAGGTAAATTGTCAGGCACAGAACTGTACTTGCAAAGAGCAGTACTCACTAGAACACATGTTTACTAGACCACTTGATGACTCCATGTTTTCTGAAATAAACAGAACTATTTGGACTTGAATACATGCTCCACTGTATACTAGATGGGGACTCAAAATTCATGAAACTCTCTGGATCTCAAATTCTTTACAGGTTAAATGAGAATAACAATACGTATCTCACAGCATTATGAGATCTGGTTGTCATCAAACATGGAGTGGTTTTATCTTTGGTGTGTGTGCAACACTCAAACACTGGTGGAAGGAGTATAAACTGGCATGATGTTTACTATATTACTTAACATAATACAACATGCCTGTAATCCTACTTACAAAAGAGGCTGAGAAATGGGGATCAAGGTTTTAAGTCTGGACAGGAAACTGGATCAGATTCATCTCCAATGATCTCTATAAAAGCTTGAGGTGGAGTTTGGTTCAAGTGGTAGAGTGCTAGACTGGAGCATAAGCCTCAGGAACAGTGCCCAGGCACTGAGTTCAAGCCCTAGGACCAGCACAAGCACACACACATGTACAAGCAAACACACACACTCAATTTTTTGTGTTCTTATCACCCTGCTTAACAATATATTTCCTCTTCCAAGCTCACCTGATTTTTTTTTGTTTTAAAAGGGACTTCCTGTGTAGCACAGGCTGCTCCTAAACTTACAATCCTCCTGGGTACTGGTAGTACAGGCATGCCTACTATAATTGCCTTCACTCAGTAACTCTATTTATAACATATTAGCAAGAAATTCATTCATACTCATGAACATATTTGGCTTAAAGCTGTTCACAGTAATATTCTACTGTACAAAATGTAAATAATATAACTGGATATGGTACTATCCTACCGCATGGTAATACCAGCCAATACTCAGGAACCTGACACAGGAGAATAAGCAGGTGAGGAAAGCCTGGTCTACGCTACAAAACCTGGTCTCCAAAGGAAAGAAATTCTATAAATATTAATCTACTATGAAACATACAATATGTTAAATTTATATAATGTAACAAATCGATCATTGTTAATAAAAATAAAATCTTGGCAGACATTTTAAATACATACATATGCATATATATTTAAACTTGTAGAAATAAAATTTCAAGTGCTTTTATCTGCATCTTTCAGTCTACCTGTCACCTACTTATTTACTGACACATTGATTTCTGTTTAGTCTTCACAAAACACTGTTCTCTCACATAAGTACACAAAATTGTAAAACAAAAAGTACAAAACAAATATTATTATAAATACAAATGTAGTTTAATCCCTACCAAAATAATTTGGAGAAAACATACATTAAGTTAATGGCATTGTATACTGCTCAGGAAGGGGAGTCTAGGAAAATGTAGATTGTATGTGTGTGTGTGTGTGTGTGTGTGTGTGTGTGTGTGTGTGTGTGTGTGTGTGTCTGTCTGTCTGTCTGTCTGTCTGTCTGTCTGTCTGTCTCTCTGTGTCAGTGTGTTTTCCATGAGTAATATTGGAGTTAGAATTAAACGTATTATTCTTGCTTGGTCTTTTTGCTCAAAGCTGACACTCTACCACTTGAGCCACATCTCCACTTCTGGATTTTGGTTTCTTAATTGGAGAAATATCTCAGATTTTCTGCATGGGCTGCTTTAAACCTGAATCCTCAGTTTTTGACCTCTAAAGTAGATAGGTTTTAAAATATGAGCCACTGGTGGAAAGCAACTACGTTAACATTTTTGCATGTTTGAATGAATTTTAAAGTAAGACATATATGTTACTTTTGAGAGTGACTGGAAATATTCATTAACGTTTAACAGAATTTAAAACATACAAAGCTGAGAATGGTAAGTAGCTGAGAACAGAATGGAATAAATCAAAATTACCTATGACAGTTTTCAGTATGTGCACAGAAATAATTACATTATTGGAGCCCAAGGACATCAATTAGCTGAGCTCCAGCTGGCTGCTATGCTCATGAGGCCAGCTGGTGCTATTCACAAGAATGTGATGTTGTTGGATGGTAGGGATCAGCTTCAAGTTAAGAACCTGAAATATTTCTATTCATCGAGAAGAGGAAACATACCAGGACAAGAAATGTGATTAAAATTGCTGAATGCAATTAAAGGAAGGCAGTTAAAGGAAGACAGAATAACTCTTTCTATAGCTGAAAAGAGTATTCTCTCACAAAGAATCATGAGCTGAATATGGTGGTCAATGTTTGTAATCTCTGAACTTGGGAGGCTGATTTAGAAGTTAACTTGAGGCCAGCCTAAGTTTTAGGCAATCAGAATGACATATAGTAAAATGCTATCTTAAAACAACAACAACAAAAGACCCAGTGACTGGGAATGTGTTTAGTGGTAGAGTGCTGGCCTTACATGCAAGAAGCACTTGATTTGATTCCTCAGTATGTCGTAAGCAGAAAAACTGAAAGTGGTGCTGTGGCTCAATTGCCTTGAGCAAAATAAATTCAGGAAGAGTGCACAGGCCCTGATTTCAAGCCCCAGCTCTGGCAAAATTAAAAAAAAAAAAAAAACAAGTGCAAAATGCTGTTTGTTGAAATAAGTATGTTGAAGAATTTTTATACTCACTAGAAAATTGTGCTGTTGGGAATTCATAATGAACTTTGTTAGGAAAAATTAAATAAATTAATGAAATATTATCTGGCATTGGAAAGGACATAGTGAGATGTAAAAATGATTGGTGCCTATGGTTAATTGATACAACAATGTTACAGATACACTTGCCAGATTGTGATTTTTTTAAGTATAGAATCATGGGTTTGTTCTTTTTCAAAATAATTTTACTGCCGGGCCTAGCTACTAAGGAGACTGAGAACTCTTCGAATCCAGCCAGGGCAGGAAAGTCTGTGAGACCTTTATATCCAAATAAAGGTTCAGAAAATGTGAAGTGGCACTGTTGCTTAAGTGGTAGAGTGCTAGTCTTGAGCTGAAGAGTTGAGATACAATGCTCAGACCTAGAGTTCAAGCCCCACAACTGACAAAAAATAGTAATAGTAACAATATTAATTTTATTGTTACTATTAAGGTGTTATATATAAAGGCTACCAATTCATAAGTTTTTTTTCTTTGCTAAAAGAAATACATATCCATCTTCATTGCCAACAGCCAGGATTTAGCCATCTGCTTTCCAGCTGATCTCTGGGTGTAGAGGCAATGTGTAATACAAAGCAATACAAACCATTTCTGACTATAAATAATTTTTTCTCTGCACATCTTAAAAATCAATGCTGACAACATGAAATAAAAAATCCCTAAGTTTAAAACATTCTTCTAAACAAGTTAAAGAAATTCTGATAACTAGTATTTTAAGAATAATTTCAGAGAGCTTGAACTCAGGGCCTGGGTTCTGTCTCTGAGATTTACTACTCAAGATTGGGTTGCCACTTTGAGCCACAGTGCCATTTCCAGTTTTCTCGTGATTAGTTGCACAGAAAAGTCTCACCAACTTTCCTCTCCAAACTGGCTTTGAACTAGGATCTAGAGATCTCAGCTCTCTGAGTAGCTAGGTTTATAGGCATGAGCCCCTGGCACATGGCTTTTTGCTTACCTGAGACAGAAGCCAGTTAATATTAAATGTCAATCATTTTTAACTTTGTAAAATGAAGTTAACTGAAATGCCTTCCACTAGAAATAAGGAATCAAATGAGTAGGTGGGTTACAACGTTCTTACCAAAAGTTACATATTTTCCTTGTGTTTTTTTCTTCCAAAATTTTGTGCTTTCCAGAATCATACCTTATCTTTCCTTGATGGTTTCTTTGGTTTATTTCATAATTATCCACAGCTTCTTCAGGCATCATTTATTTATGTGAAGAGCTTTCAAACATCTATTTTCAGCCCAAATTCCTTGTATACACCTCTCATCCATATATTCAACTGACATAAAAACTTGTGAAACAGTAATCATCTATTATCAGTATTGGATATTAATGTGTAAGTAAAATTTAAGAAAATTACATCAATAATTATAACATGATTTTAATAATAATGCTAAACATAAATACAACGTTGATTATATTCTGAGCAATTTAATAAAAACCTCCAGGAAAAGAAATCACTTTTTTTAGTGCTGATATTATGGTTTAAACTCAGGACCTTACCTTCTCACTTAAGCTTTTTCCCTCAAGGGTGGTGCTCTGTATTTCAACCACAGCTCTCCTTCGAATTTTATTTGGGGGATAATATAGAGATAAGAATCTCATGGAATAAAAAATATCATTTGTGTCCCTATCTTGTGGTTCATTTCACATAACATTCTGTTATAAGGTTATATGGTACCATGTACTACTTTCTGAACGTGAGGTTAACCATGGGACCTATAGTTATTTGAGCCTCGCTTATTTCACTTAATAAAATTGTTTCCCCGTCTTTCCATTTCCTAGCAAATGGGGCGATTTCATTCTCTCTGATGGAGGCATAGAATTCCAGTGTGTGTGTGTGTGTGTGTGTGTGTGTGTGTGTGTGTGTGTGTGTGTGTGTGTGTGTGTGTGTATCACATTTTCTTGATCCATTCATCTACTGAGAGGCATCTGGGTTGGTTCCATATCTTAGCTATGGTAAATAATGCTGCAATAAACATAGTTGTGCCGGTAGCTTAGTATGGTCTTGTGTGTTATCATTTGGTAAATGCCCAAAAGTGGGATTGCTGGGTTATAGGGGAGCTCTAAGTGGAGTCTTGGAAAAAATTATATTACGTAAAGTAAGTCAGACAAAAGAAATATAGGTCCTATGTTTTCCCTTATTTGGAATAACTAGTGTATATCTAGGACAAGCATAAGAGTTCAAATGTTATGTACATACCACCAGATAAGATGATGTTAAGCGAAGTGAATACCAAGATAGGGTTTATAATTTACCATGTGATTTCTTTTTGTTTTTGTTTTTGTATTTTCCCCCACCAAGGTATAACTCCTGTTTACACTGTATTTAATGTCGGTGCCCTGCATATTGTATACACCATTTCTCTAGCTAGGGGAGGGCAAGGGAAAAAACAAAATGTTTAAATAGGGCAGGCTGACCCGTTGTAACAATGAGATACACAAGATACTATGTTGAAAAAGAATCTTTACAATATGGGTGGGGAAGCAGGGAAGGGAGAAGAGGGGGGTGTGTAGTTGTGGAGGTGGGAGGGAAGAAAGAGTAGGGGAAAAACAAAGGAGGAGGTAACAATGCCTCATAGGAAATGTATTCATTACCTTGCTCATGTAACTATAACCCCTCTATACCATATTTTTACAGTAAAAACCTCTTTTATAAAACAGAAGGTGTCATGTACACCAAGTATAGCAGCCCACATATGTAATTCCAGCTGATTGGGAAGCAGAGATGACAAGGATCGTGGTCTGAGGCCAGACCAGAGGAAAAACTGCCAATACAGCCATCTCAACGAATGAGCTTTCCACAGTGGTTCACATCTGTATTCCTAGCTAATTATGTGGGAGGCATAGGTAGCAAATTCTCAGTCAATCTAAGATCAGACCCTGGCAAAAAGTTCAACACCTCAAGTAATTAAATGGACTAGAAGTACGGTAAAAGTAGTGAGCTTCTTGATGCTATACAACCAGAGTCCTATCTAGCAAGCAGGGAACCCCTGAATAGAACCCTTCCACCAAAAAGCCTAAATAATTTTAGCCTATTTGAACATCTAATTTCAAGGAGCCTGACAGACCAGAGATGATGACATTCTCTTTAAAATTAGGTATTCAAAAGAGACAAAATTATTTAGATTTTGAAAAAATTGAAAAGGAAAATACATGTGATTTTTGTTAGCTCTGTAATTCTTGAAAACATGAAATGTACTCAAGTATTTAATATATATCCATATGTGTGCATATGTTCAAGTATGTATGTATATATATGTATATATACATACATATATGTATATGTATATATATATGTATGTATATATACATACATACATACAAGTGGTTCATCTCTATTCTGTGTAGCAAATGGTACAAATGAATCTGAATAATCACTATTCAAATGCATGAATAGACAAAGAGAATGAGCAAAGAACTCATATTCAGGAAATTATGGCTAGCCCATAACCCTGAAAATCTTTTACATCAGTTTGCATGTTTCAGTTACTGCAGTACAGGGACAGTAGGACGACAGTGGGATACGAGGCAGATGAAATGAGAAATGAGAGATACAAATGTTAAAATATTCTTTCTGATGGGTAAGTGGAATTTCCTCTCTCTCTCTCTCTCTCTCTCTCTCTCTCTCTCTCTCTCTCTCTCTCTCTCTCTCTCTCTCTCTCTGTGTGTGTGTGTGTATTACATTTTCTTGATTATTTTTTCTCTTGAAGGTTATCTGGGCAGATTCAATAAGAATGGTCTGGCTGAAACCTTTACTATATCCTGGTTTGTAATCTTTCGGGTAAATGCCTAGAGATGAGTTGCTGGATCATTTGGAAGTGGGTAGTCAAATGAGGGGTGAAGGGTTAAAAGGTAGAAGAATGAACAAGAGAAAAGGGGGAAATGCAGAGAGAAATCCAATAAACATCCTATAATATTAAGAAGAGTGAAGGAAGCAGTGTATAGAGGAGGGATGGATGAGAACATTGAAAGGGTTGGCATTTATCAACGTATATTGTACGCATAAAATGCTTTGTTTAATGATAATTTCTATGCTACTTAAAATAATAATTAAAAAATCATGTCCCTAAACTGTTATGCAATTAGAAGCAAAGAATGAGAATTTGCTCAGATCAACTCCAGGGTCTATAAGTCTTTTTTGTTACGATAAGTTTTAGAACAACACTAATGATACATATCACCTGAAGAAAATTTAATGATTTTCAGTGATTTAAAGTAATCATTTTGGAGATATGGCTCAAGTGGCAAAATGCTACTTAGTGAGCAAAGGTGTCAGATAATGAATTCAAGTATCAATCTCGAACAAAAGTACAAACAATCAGTAAAATTCAGGCACTTTCCTGGGCACGGGTAGCTCATGCTTTTAATCCTACCTTTAATCAGAAGGCAGAGATCTGGGGATCTCAGTTCAATGTCAGTTTAGATAGGAATGTCTGTGAGTTTCATATCTCCAACTCACTGCTAAAGAAAGCTGGAAGTGGACTCATGGTTCAAGTGGTAGAATGCTAGCCTACAGCAAAAAGCTCAGAGGCAGAACCTTTGTATCCATATACATAAAAAAGGGGAAGTAAGTCACTCAAGTTCTCAATCTTCCTTTTCCCTAATCCTAACTCAAATATTGGACAGAACCCTAAGAGTAACCTTGATGATAATAGTAACCCAATCTTAAAATTAATGGAAAATATATCCTAACAGATACTCATTGTCTTTGAAATGATTTGCACTTTGCTCCAAATACTACAGATTTCCTGACTTGGACTCTGAAATCATTCCCTATTATGAATCATTAATCTCAAATCTTCATATCGTGAAAACTTCTGTAGTTTCCACTGATCTTAACTTTTACTGAACTCCTCTATCTCCAAAAAGAAGTTTCAGGTTTACTTAAAATCTACTCTAGTTCTTAACCCTAACTTTATACCTAAACCTTACTAGAAAACTAACTCTAAATTTAACCCTATTGAACCCTGAATAAGAAAATTAAGAAAACTCTGTAGTTTTTGTTAAATTTCACACTTATTTTACTTGAAAGTGTTAGCAGAAAACTCAGTTTTACCTGAAAGCTTACCCTTCCCTAAGCCTAAGTCTAACCTGAACTAGAAAAGCAACCCTAGCCCTAGAACTAATAGCCTTTGGATTCTAAAGGTCATAAAAATACATTAGTTTTTATTCATCCTAACTTTGATTTAACTCATCCTTCTAAAAACACTTTGTAGTTTTACTCATTATCTTGCCATTTTTGCAACCCTAACCCTAACTGGAATATTGTGGCTAACGCTCACACTAACCATACCCTAATATTAATATTATTAGCAGTTTCTCATTTCACATTCATCCTAATTCTAACTAGACTTGTTATTCGAAGATTTACTTTCAGTTGGACCCTAAACTTTCCATTTCCCCAATGCTAACACTAAGCCCAGCTGGAACTGAAACCTAACTTTCATACTAATGATAGTCCAATTCAAATGTTTAAGAAAAATACTCTAGTTTTTATTCATTCTAATGAATACTCCAGTTTGTACTCTGGAAATGAGTTTGTTTGCCCTAATTCCCACAAATTTTCTCACTCTTCCTCTGAAGTTATCTTGTTCCCTAACATGAACCATTATATTATTTGTCCTCACATTCTCTTATCAGGAAAAATACTGTAGTTTCCAATGATCCTACCTTTTCCTGAACCCCTGTGCCCTAAAACAATATCAGATTTACTTACCATCTAGTCCATTAATTAACTCTAACTCTCAACCTAAACCTGGCTGGAAAACTCTCATTAATCATTACAAGAATGATCACTGAGAAATAAATATAATGATAATGGTCGAGTTACTGTTCAATCTCATATTTTTGCTTCCACTTGTTAGTGAAAACTGAATATTATACTAAAAACTTTCCTATTCATAACACTATACATACTCAGCACAAAATACTGACCCTAATGGTAATCCAAATTATATGTCAATACTAACACTAACACAAGTACACTAGTTTTCACTCATCCTAAGGTGATTCAAATAAGCTTTCCAAAAATAGGTTTCAATTTTTTTTCCAATATCTTAGTCATTTTCTAACCCTAAACTTAATCTTAACTGGAACATTGAGAATAACCATAACCCTAATTGCATACTCTAGTTCACATTCATTCTAATTCCTGCCAGGCTTATTCTAAAATTTACCTTCAATTTGATTCTCATTTTTTTCTCCTTCACTCTAAACCCAATCATGGCTACAATCGTAACCATATCCTTGACACTAACGGTATCTCACTTCTAAAATTTATGAAAAATGCTTGTTTTGTGTCATCATTACTGAAATTCCACCTGTAATTCTTGAAATAAATTGCAGGTTTTCCTAAACCCTATAGATTTTCTCGCTCTTAACTCTGAATCTATCTTGTTCCTTAACAGGAATCATTATATCCATTGATCTCAAATCCTGATATCATGAAATACATTATCCTTCCAATATCCAAGCTTTTCCTGAATTCCTAGAACCTAAAATAAGTTCAGATTTACTTAACATTTAACACATTTCTTTTCTTTTTCTTTTTGTCCAACGTGGGGTTTGAACTCTGGGCCTGGGCATGATCCCTGAACTCTAGGTCATGATCCCTCAGTTCTTTAGCTGTAGGTGCACTTTACCACTTGAGCCACAGCACCATTTTGGGTTTTCTAGTGGTTAATTGGAGATAAATGTCTCATGGACTTTCTGCCCTTGCAGGCTTTGAACTGCGATCCTCAGAAATCAGCTTCCTGACTAGCTAGGATAATAGGCACGAGAAACTAGTTTAACCAATTTATTTATCCTATTCTCAACCCCCTTTAAGCAGAAACCTAATCCTAATCACAATCTGATTTAACACCAAATAGTTACTGTAAGGAAAATTGTCTAGATTCTATTCAATCACACATTTTTTTTGTTTCTACTTCTTATTGGAAAACAAATTTTACACTAAAGCTTATCCTTCCCTAAACCTAACGAGAACAAAATGTAATTCACCTTTAAGCCAAATTATGTCTAAATGTTTAAACTAACACAGACACTGGTTTTCATTAATTCTAACCTTGATGCCATTCATTCTTCTTAAAATATGTTGCAGTTTTGCACCTTTTTAAATCTTACATCTTTTTATCATGCTAACCCCAGCTCTAACTGGAACACCTTGCCTAATCCTAAACCTACATATAACCGAATCATAAAGTTAATAGCAAGCCTCTATTGCACTTTTATTCTCTTGCTCAGCGTGTAGGTCTAAATTTTACTTGCATTTTGAGCCTACATTTTTAAAGTGTTTTTCTATTTCCTGTCAGGTTTTCTTTTTCTTTTTCTTTCTTTCTTCTTTTTTTTTTTTTGATCGGTCATGGGGCCTAAATTCTGGCATTGGACGCTGTCCCTCCACTCTTCAGATCAAGGCGAATGCTCTACCACTTAAGCCACAGCGCCACTTATGGTTTTCTAGTGGTTGGTTTATTGGAGATATGAGACTCACAGACTTTCCTGCCTGGGCTGCTTGGAACTCCGATCCTCAGACATCAGTATCCTGAGTAGCTAGGATTAAAAGCGTTAGCCACTGACCCCCATCTTTATTATATTTTTAAATTATATTTTATTGTAAAGATGCTTTAAAGACAGATTAGTTATACGAGTAAGGTAATGGGTATATTTCTTGTTGAGCATTGTTACACCCTTCTTTGTTGTTCTCCTCCTACCCCCCTTCCCTTACTCCTCCCTCCTCTTGGTGTAAAGTCCGTTTTCAACATAGGGTCTTCTGAGTATCATTTTTGCAATGAGTCATCCTGTATTGAACCTATTTCACTAACCTTAATTCTAATTTTGTCTGGGATGTGATAATAATAATGATAGCTAAATTCAGAAGTTAATAAAAATATTCAAGTTTTTATTCATCTTGTTAATCCACTATACAAGTTGAATTAAATTGCAGTTTACCTTAATTATTTTTCCAAATTAGATTATATGTGCATATATAAGGATGTAACTTTATGTGAAATACAGAAGATCTTTGGAAGAAGAAGTAATGAAAAGAAAATAGAAGGAGTATAATCAAATGCTTTAAACATATTATGGAATTGCCACTTCTGACAATTAATAACTATTAACAAAATAACTGAAAATTAATAAAGAACACACTGCCGTCTAGTATTTTTTAAGAGAGCCATGATATGTCTTGTGAATAAAATACTTGTGTTAGATAAACTTTGTTCATGCATATTTTATATTGTTATTGGTCAATTATTAACTTAATGAATAAAAATACATCAAATAAGATTCCATGAAAAAATCATTAAACAGTTTTTTAGTAATTGAGAAAAAGTTATAGTCATAAATTTTAGGAAACTAAATTTCTATTTCTCTATGAAGCAATGATTTAGGTTTACTAATCTAGTTATTTTAGAGAACATAATTGGCATGAAAAACAACTAACTGTATATCTTGTTTCTTTAATATGTGATGTTTAAACATTGTCTTTCATTCAAATGAATACTTAGGTTTACTTTTCAAAATAAATGCAATTTTATCTCCTTTTAAAACAAGTGTTTACCCTGCAATTAAATGTATTAGCATATTCAAGTATTTAAAAGCTAAAATTTCTATGTTTGATACGTAGCTCTACATATTCAGAATGACACAATTTTTGTATTCGTAAATGTCTAAACACTGGGATATTTGCTTCATCAATATAAATTATCTCATGAGATTGTTGCAAAGGCTCCAATAACCAGTGTGGTCAAAAACATTTCCTGAATTCTAAAAATTAAATCTTATCATTTTTAGCCTTTGATTATATCATTTATTGTCTCTTCAGAGCAATTAAGCTAAACTAAACACTACTTTTTAAAGATTTTGCTCACATTGTAAATAATATCAACACAGGTCACAAAGAGACTGATTATTTCAGACTCATCATATTTGGTAAAGTTAGTGTGAAGAATGTAGAGAGCGGAAGGTTCATATACTCAATAAATATTTTTGGTTAATTTAAATTAAATATCTGGATTTCTAATTTGGACGTTAATCACATGGAAACAAGAAAATAATTTTTTAAAAATAATTACTTTGGGACCATTTTTCTTCTTAAAATATGAAGCAAAAATATCTATAAGAAATATATTTTTTTCAATAAAATGTTTCAACCCTTCGTAAACTGCTTTATACTTTAATATAAAGTCTGTCTCAAAATAATAATTCTGCAACTAATCTAATGTATGTTTTCATGCACAAAATTCTGTAACTTCTAGTCTTATGTGATTTTAATTATATTTTATAGTTGTGATATGATCCCTACTTATATTTATTACAAACTTCTGTAATTATATAAATCATGCCGGTACACACTAACTTACATAAGATAATATTCAAACAAAATTATCTTTTTTTCCTGTCTCCAACAGGGAAGGATGATGTGCTGAAGTATATTAAATGAAAGCACTCTAACAGAGTCTTTACGGAATGGAAATTTGCAACATGAGGATGAGAACATGAGCACTTTCTACTTGGCTGAACAGGAATTTTTGTTTCTACCGTACTTTCTTACCTTTTAATCACACAGGGAAAGCCATAAACTTTGAAATTCATATGAAGGAATTGCTTTACTAAAAGATGTGGCAACCCTGCTCAAAAGCTCGATCTTATCACTAGGTCTTTGTGCTTGCTGGCTGATCTATTTCTCTATCATATATTTCATACTATTAAACATATTAATAATTAAGCAGTAAGTACATTACAGGAGATTCCCGAAAATCACAGCTATTACAGTTTAGTAATCAGAAGTGAGGAAAAAGATTATATTAATCTCCAATTTCTCCCTTTGGCCTTCAATTTGCCAATTAATTTTCAAAACAATCATGTAAGATGTTAGTTTATGTTTCCCTTTTTAATTAGAGATTAAGCAAGTGTTTTTTTTTTGTTGTTGTTGTTTTTTACAGTAAAAAGTGATGACAATGGTATCAGAGCTCTGGTAAGGGCACCTTCTCCTTAACAATTAATGCTCTATGGACTGTAAATATAGAAGCCACACTAAAATTCTCTAAACACACACACACAAACACACAAACCCACTCACACACACACACACACACACAAACAAGCACACACACACACCACTGCCATCCAGACACATCAGATATATGTTCCATTCCCTTGTAATGATAGTTGATTAATGTTTGCTGCATTGCTTTATTTCAGCTTCAATATCTTTCCTGAACCTTTATCTTTCCCCGAGATCAAGTCCCTAATTCTTAGTATACCGAGTGTCTGTGTATTCACAATAAGTTCCTGCCTGCTTCAAGCCAATAAATACCCTGAATACAGTATCCTCAAACTTCACATCCCAGTCAAACTCCATGAGTTTATACACCGTTGCAAAATACTAAAATTTATTGGATGTAGAAACCAAGAGAACACCCACCTTGTTACTATAGTAGAAATTGACATCATGAAAGTAGAAGAATATTGATCAAGAACTGAGGTAAGTGAATGGGAGTATGTCTAAAATGTAGAATACTGGATATGTGTTACAGATACAAAATCATCATCTATAGACGTATTTATTGAAAACGTAATCATATATTGAAAGCACTATTTACAAATATAGTTTTCCAGTTACTTTGCTTACCTATCACTTCTGATCACAAATCCGCTCATGAATTTTTATAGTATCTTTGAATAAAGATTTGCATGTATGTATCATCTTAAAATAAGACAGTATGCTTTTACATCTTTCTTTCTATATGACAAGCCCTTATTTTTTGTTTCCTTGTTTGCTGAATAACTGTTTTCCTGGAAACAAGATATTCACATCAAATCTGAGTGTAATTTTTATTTCTTAAATTTGAAACATAAACTTTGTTGTGACTTGTCATTTTCCAAAGATGAGTCATATTCATGAACACTAATATGTTGTTGCCTTTACTTAAACTGAGACTTGATGTAGTATGATAGTTCTTGTGTCTAATTGACATAACCATTAGATGATTCATGTATAAACATGTGCATTGCACTTTTTTATTTTTATATATAACATAGTCCCCAAGGATATACTTTAAAGTGTCTCCATGTTCCATACTTTATATTTATTTCAGTAAAAGTACTAGAAATAAATGATGTTTACTGGAACAATAAAAAAGAAAATATTTTCTTTAGAACATATTTCTAAAGATAATAGATTTATTGTTTAAAGAATAGAAAAGAGTAAAATAGGTTTCTTGCTTGAGACTGCATAAATTACATATGAATATAGCTCAAGATGAGACTCAGAGATAAATTCATATTAATATTACTGAGATTTAAATCACAATATAAGCAATATAGGTATTTTAAGGAACGGGTCATTCCAAGCCCTAGATACCTAATAGATGAAGAATGGTATTGAAAATAGCAGAGGAAAACAATTCAACATGCAGATGTTTTGATTTTATAGTACTAATAGGAAAAAAATGGAGCATTTGCCTTTCTGAAGGAGAATGTTTAGCCAGTAATTTCAGTGAAAGGCATCAGTTGTAATCAGTCTAAAGTCTTTTCCTCCAAGATATCCAACAGTACTATACTCATCCTCTGAAGAGTAAATAAGAGTTAATTAGCTTTGCTTAATATTAATTTAATTGTAGCAAATAGGTTAAAATGTCTGCACTCTTTCTTTCAATGTAATAACTTACATTTGTTTTACTAGACTCAAGACCACCCGAAGACCACCCGACCAATACAAGTAACAAAGGTGTCGTTTATTTGCAAGGCCCAGTCTGGTGCTCTGTGCAATCGGTAACCCATGACAATAAGAGACCCCAAGCATAGAATCAGCACAGTTTTTATAGTATTGAACAAACAACTTTATGGAAGTTTTAAATGAGAAATTTCTTGATTGATTAACATTTTAAAAAACTAAGCTATACATATGTGAATGGCTAATATTATTGTGGTGTTATTGACAAGAAGTGTCTGGCCACTGGGTCACCATGTCCTGCATGGCCAACCAATGTTTGGTCAATGCATTTGGAGAAAATTCCTGTGGCTTTCCCAAGGATTGTTTATGTCTCAGTTGTCCAGGAATTGTTTTTCCTTTTGTGTCATTTCTGGGTCCAACCCATGGTTATTTTCATAATTCATACCTCACAAGATGGTTGCTAGCCTGTAATGGAGTTACTTAGGCCTTCATTGTGCCTCTTTAAGCTTTAAACTTTAAGCTCTTCACAATTCATATTATTACTGTCTCTTCATACAAGCCAGAAATCACTATCTAAAAGTAACACAAACAGAAAAACAAAAATAACTTGATACAACCATCACAAATCCTAAATTATATGAAAAAAATCCACAATATAATAAATAAACCAGAGGAAGAGGAAAAACAGTGGCAGAATAACAACAGAAAAGTACCCTAGATTTCCCTAACGAAACAGAGATTTAGAGTCCTAGAAGGTACTCCATTTCTAGGGTGTCACACCAAGTTAGGTATAATTATATATAGATACACAATTCAAAAGAATATTTTATACTGTCTTCACAAGAAAACAGAAATCTATGAAAAATTACCCAGCCAGGAAGGTGAGTGCTGTGACTGTGTTGGCCAACATATTCAAAAACACAATTGCAGTGTGGAAATGAAAGGGCTACTTGGGAAAAAATCATGAACAGAGAGACAGTCACATATAAACACAGGCACAATTCACCTTACCACTGGATAGTGGGAATTGTCGTTGGAACCACAAGTATTAATTTGACAACATCTCTCACAACTGATCTCTTCTCCTACACTTAATGGTCTAGACAAAAACCTAATTCCAGAAAAACAAATCACAACAGAAGACCAAAGCAACACCTGGCAAATCATCCAAGAACATAGATAGTCACCTATTAAAATCATAGATTCCCCAAAATGAAAAGCCAAGAAATACTTCAAATGGACAAAACAAATCAGAAAATTATGAGAAAAGTCATGCCAAGGTAATATAATTCACACAGTAAATCAAAGGGCATTAGAACAATCAATGATCTAGAAGATATTTTTCAAAATACATTACAAATACTGCTTAAAAATGTGATTAATGAAAAGACACAAAACCTCTAAAAGAAAATTTGTGAACAAGATGAGACCAAGCAAAGATCAGCAAAATAATTCATGGAGACTCCAAACACAAAGGAATATAAATTCTGAGGAGGCAAGAGAGTCCAAGGGAAAAATGGATGCCAAGTTAAAAGATATGAGAGAAGATACAGCTAAAACACATACCTCCCAAGCCACCACCCAATAAAAAGTTGTAAAGAAAATCCATACAAACCTAAAATAAAGCTTTAATAAAGAGATAGAAGCCCTAAAACAATAACTAATTGTAAGACAGGGAAATCAAACAGAGAGGCTAATTAAGATAAGAGAAGCCTTTAGAACACCAAACAGAGTATACTAGAACAGAACAAACCACCATCACATCATAATCCATTAGAGGATCATTAGACATCAATGAAGGGATTCTTAAATATGTCAGGAGAAAAGACTGATTATATAAAGGATATACAGTCAGAATAAATACAAATTTCCTAGCTGATATGGTAAAAAGGGGAGCCTCACATGATATATGACAAACATTAAAGGCAATCAACTACCAACCGTGAATATGGTCCCAAGCCAAACTCGCCTTTACATTAAAAGGATATATAAAAATATTTCATGCCAAAGAAATCTTGAAACAATGTATCTCCACCAAATCATCAGGATAGAAGTTAATCAAATATATCCTACATAGAGAAGATCATGAAGAACAAGAACTGGTTATATAAAATGCTCCCTACCAGTTAACAAGGTAAATATATTTAGAGTAGATGAGACACAGAGCCTAACAGCAGGTGAATAACATAGCAGGACTTATGAGATATTTCACAGACTTAACTCTCAATATCAATGGACTTAACTTTCCAATTAGAAAACAGACTAAATAGTATAATAAAACAAGACACATGCATGTAATATATACAAGAGACACATTTTATTGACAAAAACAAACACATACTCAAACTGAAAGGCTGGAAGGAAAATTTTCAAGCAAATGAACACCATAAACAGGCCACAGTAGAATTACTAACATAAGATAAAATAGAATTCAAAATAAAATTACTAGGAAGAGACATTATATATTGATAAAGGCACATCTCCATTAGGTAGATATATCAAGTCTAAGTATCAATGGCTGGAGCACCCCATTTCATCAAACAAATATTAATTAACCAAAAAAACATTTCTCAACACATCATTGAAATGCATGGATAGGTCATCCAGGAAAAACTCAACCAAACAACTGAAGACCTAAATAACTACATTGAACGCCTAGCCCTAACAGACATCTACAGAATATACATTCAGCATCAGTATACACATTCTTCACAGCAGCTCGAGAAAGAGTCTCCAAAATAGAACATATCCTATATCACATAGAAATTCTATCCAAATTGAAAGAAAAGTTATTTGAATTCCCATATATTGTCAGACCACAACAGAATAAACTTAGAATTAAAAAAGCTAAAGCAAAAAAAAGTTCCCAAACCCATGAAAACTGAACAACACATTGCTGAATGACCAGTGAGGCACTGAATACATTAGAATGAAAATCTGAAAGTTTCTGAAATTTAACAAATTGAACACACAAAATAACAACTCCTCTTGGAAAGAGTAAATGCAGTACTTAGAGGAAAATTTATAACTCTAAGTGCCTACATCAAGCAATTGGGGAAATCTGAAGTCTTTTTTTAATTATATACCTGAAAATTCTTGAAAACAGGAAAAAGGCCAAACCCAAAGCACAAGACAGAAACAAATAAAAAAATTAAATCAGAAATATCTAAATAAAGACAAACTAAAACATAAAAAGATCAACAAAACAGAATTGGTTGTTTCAATAAATTAACAGACTTGGCAGACCCTTACCAAATCTAAGAAGAGAACTTACATAGATAGAAAGATTAATAGAAAGCACACAGATTGGGAGAAGTTCGTTACTTGCTCTGCAACAGGCAATGGCCTTACATCTTAAATATATTTAGAGCCCTAGCAGTTAACTCCCCAAAAAACAAATCTTCAAAGAAACAACCCTCTTAATAAGTGGGCTAAAGATTTAAAGACAGACCTCTCTGAAGAAGAAATATCAATGGCCAATTGAAACATGAAGGAATATGCAACATTTCTGGCCATAGAAATACAAATAAAAGCAACATTGAGATTCCACCTCCCCCCAGTTTGATAACCATTATGAAGAAAACTAATAATAACAGATGCTGGTCTGGTGGGAATGTAGCCAAACAGGAATGTTACTACACAATTTGTTGAAAAGTAAACTTGTTCAAATACTCCATAAAGAAGTATACAGGTTCCTCAGAATATCTCCCCTTTAACCCAGCAATCCCACATCTGGACAATTACCCAAATGACCACAGACAAGGCCACACTAAAGTTACCATCACAACTATGTCAATTGTAGCAGTATTTACCATACCTAAGATAGGGAACCAACACAGATGGCCCTCAGTAGATGAATCGATCGAGAAAATGTCATATATATTCACAACAAAATTCTATGCTTCCGTCAGAAAGAATGACATTGCCCCATTTGTAAGGAAATGGAAAGACTTGGAAAACATAATACATCAAACAAGCCACACCCAAAGAATCATAGGCTACATGTTTTCACTCATTAAAAAAACTAGAATATGTCTAGGATATTCTTATAAAAGATCACAACAGCTCAATAGTTATATGCATGTCATCATAGAAAATGATGCTTATTGAAATGAGCTCCAAGAAATGGATACAAGATAATTGTATAGTGAACTGCTTTTAGTTATTTCTATTTACTTTTTCCCCTTTGGATTATTCCCTGTAGTCACTGTTTTTGATTTCTGTACCCTTTGTCTTAAACATAAGTTTATCTGATTTGGGGAAGGGAAGGGAAATCACAGAAATGGTCAGACAAAGAATAACCAAAGCAACAGTGATATACACTAATCACTATGTTAGAAATGAACTTTACAACTTTGGGGAAATGGGATATCAGTGTTGGGGGAAGCAGGAAAAAATGAGGAAGTGATAACACTGTAAAAAAAAGGTACTTTTACTTTTGTAACTGTAACCCACCCTTTGGAATATCAGCTTCATAATAAAAATAAACAAAAAATAAAATAAGAGAGCTGACAGGAAGCTCAGCCTGACTTTTCTGCCATGCTCCCTAGGATAATGGGTGCTATTCAGTCCCCTTCTTGTGGTGGGAAGTCCACTTTTTGTCAGCCGTGGGGCTTGAACTCTGGGCCTGGGCACTGTCCCCGATCTCCTCAGCTCAAGGCTAGCACTCTGCCATTTGAGTCACAGCACCACTTCTGTTTTCTGGTGATTCTTTGGAGATAAGTGTCTCACAGATGTTCCTGCCCAGGTTGCCTATAAAACATAGTCCTCATATCTCAACCTCCTGTGTATTCAGAATTATAGGCCTGAGCCACCAGCACCTGGTTTAAGTGTAATTATGACTCTCTCTCTCTCTCTCTCTCTCTCTCTCTCTCTCTCTCTAACTTATTTAATGGATGCTAGAGGAGGTGGCCCAGCATCCCCATGTGGCTGGAACCAATGTGGCCCTCTCATTCTGGAGGTGGGCTGTGGGTCAGGAGTTGTCTTGCTCAGTCTGTTGTTCCAGCTCCATGAGGTAAGCCCCTCTGTGCTCTGGCTAGACCATGATGGCTATTCAATGTCCATCTAGCCTTACTGGACTCAGTACTGTGTTCAATGTCCTTTTCTAGCAAAAATTTCTGGCTAAAATTATGATACATATTTACAGAATGAAAAAGTAATGCCATCTTAAGAAAGCCATTTAGGGCTCTGGGAACAGTACGGTGATTGATTAGCATGCATGAAAACTTTGGTTCAATTCTTCAGTACTACATAAACAGAAAAAGAACCACTGGAAATAGTGCTGTGTCTCAAGTGGTAGAGGGTTAGCCTAGAACAACAACAACAAAAATAGCTGAGGAATAATTCCCTATCCCTGAGTTGAAGCCCCAGGACTGGCAAAACAACAAGAACAACAACAAATATTTAGTTAGTAAATGGAAAATAAACAACTCATACTTGGAATATGTAATTGCTCCTTCCGTACTGATACCTGACAATAGTCCCTAATTCATGTGCTTTACCTATATTAGTATAAAATATTGAAAAAAACCAAAAACTTTTGTTCATTAATTCATGGCAATTAATGCCAGGAATGTGCTTAGATGTCAGGTGAAGACTAATTCTGGAAATTCAAAGTTTCCAGGCTTTTGAGTGGTCACTGCTAATCACAATCAGAAGGATAGTATAAGTGAGATTTGGAAATCTTTTTGATAAGATATGGCACCAAAAAGGGAGAGGCTAATTATAGTTTTTACAGAAGAGAAGGAATAACTCCAGATGGAAGTAATAAATGGTAATAACTAAGTTATACCACAAAATGTTCTAGGGAACCATTTTTTGTTATTAAAGAACTAGTCATCTACTAGGCTTATTCCTCATTGCCTTTAGCATTCTAGTAATTAGGCTAATTCTTTATCTCTCTGTGATAAATTGTATATCCTTCTATGCTGTACTTTCATACCTGAACTCCTTTGCTTTCTAAAAATCTCAGTCTTTTATATTTCTCTATGAACAATTTCTGATACTAAGTCGACAAATACAGACAGAAGAAGATGCTAATATAAGAGTCCCATAACACATGAATCATTAATGTAACAACATGGAAAAGGGGGATAAATTTATTGCTACCTCGATTTTCCTAAAAAGTTGCAATGTCATCATTTGATACAAATTTCCATTCTTTGTCTACATAGTGTCAATAAGTGCACATAAATGCAAATATAAGACGGATGTTGGTGGCTCACACCTGTAATCCTAACTACTCAGAAAGATGAGACCACAGAATTGTGGTTCAAAACCAGCTTGGTCAGGAAAGTCCATGAGACTCTTATCTTTAATTAACCACATGAAACCCAGAAGTGGTACTGTACCAAAAGTGGCAGAGTGCTCAACTTGAGCTGAAGAATTGAGGGACAGGGTCCAGTATCAGAGTTAAAGACCCATGACCAACTAAAAAGTGCAAATATGACTTTAAGTTTCCCCAAAAGGAACTACAAAGTCAATAGTAATCTTCCCAAGTAGAAAAAAAAATATTCCAAAATCATTCAGTGCACCTACTTTTGTTGAGTTATTTAAGGTATGGTTTCTTTGTTGGACATATTCTCTTCTTTTAAAAATTGTCAAATATTAGATTTATATAAACTTCATCTAATATTTCGTGATTCAAAAGAGAAATACAGGGGGAAACAAAGGAGGGGGCTACAATGCTTGATAAGAAATGTACTCATTATCTTGCCCATCTAATTGTAACCCCTCTGTACAGTATTTTCACAATAAAAAATAAATAAAAATTAAAAAAAAGAAGTCCATACAGTTGAAGTCACTTGGATTTATTACTATCTCAATTAAAAGCCAACCTAGGAAGGAGCGTCTGTCTAACTCTTATCAGTAATTAAACACTAAAAAAGCCAGAAGTGGAGTTTAGGCTCAAGCAATAGAGTACTAGCTTTGGGGGCAGGTGGGCAGGAAAGACAACTGTACAGGGACCGGGGCCACCCTCTGGGTTCAAGCCCCCAAACCAGCACAAACTAAATAAACAAACAAGCAAATAAAAAAAACCACCTGTTTCTTTGTGACCATCCTTAAAACATTGGTTTGAGAAGAGGCTCCTTTTGCTGATTGTACTCACTGGATCCTGCTTTTTGGAAACCTTATTGCTATGGAGAACTCAGGACCAGACTAAACAATTGGGTAACTGACTCCTGCAACAGCTTTTTCTTGCTTGTCCTTCTTTTAATGTATCTAACAAGTAGTATGTGATTTTTTTGTTTCTCTTCTATTTTCTTCCTCCATGGTATAACCCCTGTTTTCACTATATTTATTGTCAGAGACCTGCATCTTTCATATACATTTTTCTAATGTGGGGAGGGGAAGGGAAATAACAAAATGCTTAAACAATTATACAGTATGACCTATTGTAACAATGATTTGTATAAGGCACTATGTAGAAAATTAGCTTTACAACTTGAGGAGGGGAGAAGGGAGTTGGGTTGGTGGGGAGGAAAAGGAGTGAAGGAGAAATACAAAAGAGGAGGTAACAACGCTTGATAGATAATGTACTCATTAACTTTCATATGTAACTCTAACCCCTCTTTAAACCGTTTTTACAATAAAAAAAACATCCTGGACTACTTTAAGTTCAAAATTTCCTAAGTGTTCTGTAATTAAGACCAATTTTATGTGGGAAGAATGTTCTCAGAAACATTTTTTATGAGTGTGTTTGTTGTGCATTATTTCCCAAGTGTACATAAGTTAGAAGTAGGAGAAACAATAGGAATAATAAGAGAAAATGAAGTTTTGTGCTTAAGTATAATGGTTCAATACACTATAGAAGACTCTTCAATAAGACAACTTTGAAACAATAAATCCAAGGCCAGTATGTAGATCTATGGGGGTGATATAGGGAAAGCTTTACTACTAAGTGGAATATGAAGGATGAGGCCTATCTTCTTGTCTACTAGATCTAAATCATGGTAGCTAATCATGCAAATTTGTAAAAAGTAGAACAGAAGAGTAATTCTGGTTCCAAAACAAGTCAGATATAAGAGCATAGACAACTGGAAAAAAAGGTCATGTTGAGAGAGCAGGAAATATAGCAGCAATGAACTGGTGGATAAGATCACATTTCTTTTTCTTTTTTGGTTTTTTTATTGTTGTGGGTCTTGAACTCTGGGCCTAGGCAATGTCCTTCCCCTCTTCAGCTCAAGGCTAGAGCTCTACAGTTTGATCCACAGTTCCAATTCATTTTCTGGTGGTTAATTGGAGATAAGTGCCTCAGAAAACTTTCTTACTGGTGCTTGATCTGAACTGCAATACTCAGATCTCAACCTCCTGAGTAACTAGGTTTATAGGTTTGAGCCACCAGTACCAGGCTTAAGATCACATTTCTAGCAGTGTACACTCAGGATTTGTAATGGGTATGTTCATCTATCTTTCTATGAATTCTTGAGTTAAAAATCTAGGCTATGGGTTAGACTTTACATCCACAAAAATGTTTGTAGCTTAAAACCATACTCCTGGAAAAAATAAAAACTAAGAATTTAAAAGAGTCTGAAAAGTTCAGTTTGCATCCAGCCTCGGCAGAACAGTCTTTGCAACACTACCTATAATTAACCAGCCAAAAGCTGCATTGGACGAATGGCTCAAGTGATGGGATATTAGTTATGAGCAAGAGTGCTGAATAATAGCCTGAGGTTTTTGCATACATACATACAAACATTTACATACACACAGAAGATCTTATATGTGCAAACACACATATGAAACAACTCTCACAATGTGTAGAAAAGTTAGAAAATAATAGAAAATATGTCTTGAGTAAGACTAGAATCAAGTGATAATTTTTAATATTAGAAAGTCCTCAAGTGAACTTTCCCCCCAAAAGATTGAGACTATTACATAGGTACTGACCAGACATAGTAAAAGAGCCAAGTAATAATTATTAAAGGGATTGGATCCATGGAAGAATGAATCAGAGACCCCTGCAGGTGCATCTGAAAATGTTCATATCTTGTGTCAAGTGTTAGAACATCTTTGAAAATTGCACAGAAATAGTTTGAGCAGTCAGTCATGGATAAGATCATCGGAGAAATTCAGAATTACTAGCATGTTTGTCGATTAAATAAACCAAGAAACTATGGCAGGGCAATGTGATACAAGTCTGGAATTCTAGCACTCAGACTAATACAGGAGATTAGAGAGTGGATTAAATAGTAATACGTTCCCTGGACTAGGTAGTATAATTTTGCCTCCATAAAACAAACCAAAGAACAAGAAAGGAATACACAGTTGGAAGTTTGGGCTAATTTTGTCATTATGTTTTGAGAAGCCAAGTTTCCTATTGAAATGCAACTCATATATCATCCTCAGTCATGTTTTAAATGCTCTCTTCATTACAGAATACTTCTAGATACAAAATACGTCAGTATTCTGAACCAAAAATTTGGAAAATTTAGCATCATTCTGTTGGATTCCAAAGAAATAATGAAGGATTACAAAAGTTTAAGCCTGGAGAAACAGCAAAGTTATCTAGTGTAGGACTTTGTAGACCTTTCTAAATTCGAATTTAGATTTAAAATAAATATCTTTTGCTTGTAATTTCATATTCTATAGGATACTACAAAATACTTTTTAAGTAGAAGTTTTAATTTACAAATTCACAAATGATTCAACAAATTATTTGTCTAGAATATTCTTTCAAGAGAGTTGTAATTAGGACTTAGTTAATAGTTAATTCCAGCAGTTCATGTATAACATGATAATGTGAATAATCTAGAAAGAGTTGAGAATAAATAGAAGCTATTTATTTATAAATTTAGAAAAAGAGCCATGTTTTGTGACTTTTGTGTAACATGGTATGAAGAGAGTTATTGTTTGAAATCTTTTTTCTTCTACCTGTACATAACATAGGAAGAAATTTCCTTATTTATATACCTATGTATACAATGAGAAAAATGCTAGGTTTGGGGTATGTTTTCATTTTGCTTTTGTTGTTTTGTTTGTCCTAGGGCTTGACGTCTGGGCCTGGGCACTGTCCCTGAGCCTTTTTTTTTGCTCAAAGATACTACCAGTTGAACCTCAGTGCTACTTGTGTCTGGCTCTTCCTGAGCAGTTTATTGGAGATAAGAATCTAAGGAACCTTCGTGCCTGGGTGGGATTTGAACCATAATATACAGATCTTTGCGTCATGAATATCTATGGTAGACGAAAAGACAAGTATAAATAATATTTTCAAGTTTTCTGATCTGAAAGATACCACTTGAGGGAAAACGATGCAGCAAAGTTTAGTGTCGTGTTCTTTCAACAATAGAAAGGGCATAATATTAGCAGAAGTGTAGAATTTTTTCATAATAGTGATAAGCTAGTCATGCTGTCAATTTAGGGAATTTTAAGGTGCGGCTTACAAAGTGTAAACTGTTGGGCTAGAATGACTTTACTGCATAAAATGTTGGGATTGATTGCCATTGAAATAATAGCTTACTATGATGAAAAAATGTTTACTCTAGAGGAATTAATTATTATAGATACTTCATAGTTTTATCTTCTACCAGAATGTGGCTAGTTTCTCTGTTAACCTTTAAATATGTCATGCCCCATTGGAAACTGTATCTATTGAAGAATTAAATAAAATGCATACAGGCACTGTTTTAAATGTCTCTGGTATGGCATGCTCAGAATTTGAAAATGAGTAGTTAGTAGAACACATATATTCTGTCCTCTTAACAAATATTCAGTTTCAAAAATTAGGAGTTTCCAGAAAAATGAACTGTTTTCTATTTAGTATGAGACAATACTAAGATAATGTTTTTTTTAATAATGGCAATATATTCTGAAAATTTTGTATAGTTTGATAGGATTCAAGTTGATGACCCTCTGAAAAAGAAAGGGGCAATTAATTCAAATGAGAAGCCAAATATTGTTCATTTTTTAAAAATGAAATACATATAGAATATCATTTACTATAGAAATACAGGGAAATTATATTTTATGTAGCTTATTTTTAAATTTAATTTTATTGTCAATGTGATATATGGAAGGGGTTGCAGTAATTGTAAGGTAGTGAATATCTAACAAGTCGAATGTTTTATGCCCTCCCTGATTTTTCTCACACTTTTACTTCAACCCAATACCCCTCACAAGTTGTAATGTGAATATCCTACATGTTGTCTTGTGAGTATTGCTATTGCATTGGTTTGTCCTTTGTCCTTTGCCTCTCCATTTTGTTGTTCCTCTTCCCTTGCCAAATTAAAATGCATGTGTATATAATACACAGGATACTGAAATCAAATACAGCAGGGAATAAACCATAGGGGAAAACACAAAAGAAAAAAGAAATCACATAGTACAGTAAAAACAACAACCACAAAGCAAAACCTCTGTTTCCATGTCTAGGAGTTCATTTTGCTTAGCATCCTCTTATATGTATATTTATACATAGCTATTGAGCCATCCTGCTCATCCGCTAGGACTATCTTAGACATTACCTAATTATTACACATGAGGAAAAGCACGGAATCTGTTTCTTTGTGTCTTGCTTATTTTTCTTAGTAGGATTTTTCCAAGTCTTTCCATTTTCTTATGAATTGGAAGCTTGGAATTCCACTGTGTGTGTGTTTAATGGATTTGTTCATCTTCTGAGTGGCATATTGGTTTAAATCATGATTGCATGTAAGTATCATTAGGGTCATTCAAAAATGGCAGATGCCACCTCCCCAGATATACTAAAATCACGATTTCTAAGTAAGATAGTTATTTATGGTGGTACAAGTGTTGAGATACCTGGATAACTCTAATGTATTTCTTGCAGAGTTAGGCAGGAAGACATCATATAGGATAAAAATGGTAGTGACAAAATATTCCCTTGAAAAAGATATAGGAGGCTTCCAGAAATACGAAGAAATTCAGATAATTTTGAAGAATTTAGAAACTCAAGCTCAAGTAAGTCTCCTTAAATAAAAATATGTTAGTGGAAGAGCAAAAGAAGAGGAAGAGAAGAAATAACTGACAACAGATCATTGTTCTAAGTTAGAGTATAAAAAGACATAATCTATAGCTTCCCAGTTAAAAAGAGACCAATATAATGCGTCCCACTTAATTTAGGTACATGAAAAATATTGGCTTTTTCCTACTTTAAAGCTCGAAAAAAAAGTGAAGACTTATAAGAAAAGTTATGTGATTGCCATTACTTCAATCAGAACACTAACTGTGATGAGCCTTCTTTTTCGTACTTTGCTCTTGGAAAATAGTCCCTAAGTTGATGATGTTGTATTGTGATTAAAGTCAGAGTTAGGGGCTTCTTCTGATAGTTAACCCAAAGTAGTTTAAAGCAGTTATCCACCCAAGATATCCAACTGCATTGTCTGAAGCTGTACTTTGAACACACCCTCAAACGTGAGTACATAATTTGAAATTATACTTCAGCATTTCCTTGACACATTCTACTTTGTGCCTTTGTCTTTTTTGCACATTCCTTTTGAGTTCATAGTTGCTCTATTTCAATTTCATCTTTATAAACTAATAAGAACGTTGTTTAACTATCACTTGTTGTTTGCACACACCCAGTGTCTGTATCAAGGTACTTTGTCTATTTTAAACAATAGGGTAGTACTCACTCTCTGAGGAGAAAAGTTCCACAGTATAACCCTATGCCCATCTTAGAGGATGTAGAATTTAAAGCATTTTGAGACAAACAGTGATATTAGTAGTGAAAGCCTCGGAAGATGGCGGAGGAGAAGCTGGTGGCTAAACAAGCTCTTGCATAGAAAGCAGTTTTAGAGTTCCAGTGAACAGTCCTAAGCCAGAGAATCACAACAAGTGTGCCATCACAGGACAGAAAGTTAGGCCAGAGAAGGAAAATCCAGGCAAGGAGAGAAATCTGAGCTCTTGCCACCACTGCAGTGGCCGAACCCACCATACTTGAATCACAGAGAGTGCGAGACCAAGGAACCACCACTGCAGGCAAGCGGATTCTACTCAACACCAACAAGAACCAACAAGGAGCGGACATCTTCATCCTGCAGTTCTCAGACCAGAAACAACCCTGGAACCAAGACTTGGCATGAGCAGAAGCCTGACATCCTCACTCCTTCTCAGGGAGCAAAGGAGGGAAGGCCACCCCTCCCCCCCCAGTACCGGAGATCTCCATCTTGGATACCGACAAAGCTCGACGGAGCTGCTAGCTCCAACTCAGGCCTTTGAATAAAATTAGAGTCATTTAGCAGGTCACAAGAACTTAAGCCGACCTGCCAGACTCAGCTTCACCCAGGGAAAAGACACCCAGCTCGGGCACCAGCCCCAGGAGTGGCTTTCTTCAACAGGTAATCAGAGCCAGAGGCTGCCCCTCACTTTAGCAGCCTCGACAATCAATTGAAATTCAGTAAACAGAAACCCTGAGAATGGCTCCAGGCTGGGCTCTGTGAGTTTCTCAGAAACCAGCCCCCAGGAAAAGCTACTGTTTGCTGACAGGCCTCAACACTACTCAGAATCTAGCCTGAACACAGCATCTCCAAATTTGAGGAAAAAGCTATCTCCCTCTTTTGTGATATTCAAAGCAGATCCTACTCCCATTGAACTAGCCTAGGAGGAGGAATGCAAAATTCTGGGTAAAGCAGAGTATTTTTCTCCCTGTTCAAACACACTGACTTAAGAAATCAACCAAGCCACAGGACCACAAGCAGAAGAGAGACTCCAACAAAAGGCTGGTTACAGACAAAAGGGAGATACAGGATTTTTTCCATCCCTCCCAAAAAAATGAAAGAATTTTTGGTCTTTTTTTTTGCTACATTTCATAATTTTTTTTCTTTTCTAAAACTTTTTTTTAAATTTTTACCATTTTTGGAAAAAAATTGTTTTCTAGTAACTTTTTTTTCCTCTTATAATTTTTATTTTAGGGATCCATGTGTGTGTGCATTTTTCTTTCTTTCTTTTTTTCTTTCTTTTTTTTTTTTAAATTTTTCTTTTTGATTTTTGTTTAGCTCTACTGAACTTCTGATCTTTTTTCTTCCTTTCTTATCCTTTTCACCTTTTCTTCTCTTTCGTTCTTCTTTATGTGACTTAATTGTTGTCCTGCACATCCTCAGATAAACCCGAGGTTGATTATTATACCCTACCCCAATTGTGTGCACACTTAATCCACAAATTTATTACTCAATTCAAAACCTCTAAGACTTAAATTCCTTAATAGCCGTACTACCTCTTTATACCTATATAATATTTTAAGTATTTTTATTTTTAACTTTTTCACATCTCCTTTATATCCCTCCCATAGTCTCATTATATTCATGTTCTTCTCTGAATAGTTTGTTTTTGTTCTGCATAATATTATTATTATTTTCTATTTTTTTCTGGTCTCTTTTCTTTTCCCTTTCTCTTTCTTCTTTTTTTTCTCTCTACTTCCATCCTATCCAACCTATTTCCTGCTTTGAGATTAGGACTTAGTTAAGATAACTCTCCCTGTGCCTTCCCAGATCACTTTTTTCATAATTTTTTACGCACATCTCTCCCTAACGCTAATAATTTCTGGTTTTCCAAATTCTACTTTGAGTTTGTAGCCCATAGTTGTTTGATGTTGAATAGATTTATCTGTTGAACTAGATTGTATCTGCAGACTATTGACTGTGCTAATTCAGACTTTGGTTGATGCTTGCCTTAAAATAGCATTCTAGCACAAAACTGGTGTTATTTTCATCCCAAATGGTCAGAGTAAGCCGGAAAAACACAAGCAAAATGGCAAGTCCTGGTATCTCAATTCCCATTCATGATAATCCGGAGACAGAACAGATAATGAATAATCCAGAGGAGAGTTACAAAATAGCTCTACAAACACTGCTAGCAAACTTGATAAATGAAAAGATTGAAAACACACAAAGGACTTTGATTGAGCGTGATAGGGAGAGAGAGGAGGCAAAGAAAAGATCAATGCAGGAAATGATTAAAAACCTACAAAGGACTCTGTATGAGCATGATAGGGAGAGAGAAGAGGCAATCTAAAGGTTTAAACAGGAATATCATGAGCGTGAGGAAGCTACGCAAAAACTGATACAGGAATTGGGTGAGCAGCTTGAGAATACTCAAAGAGAAAGTCAGGAATGGCGTGAACAGGCTGAGAACACTCAAAGAGAACTACAGGAATGGCAAGAAAAGGAGCGGGAGGAAGTAAAGCAATGAGTAATACAGGAATTGAGAAAGCAGGATGAGAATACACAAAGATCACCAAAGGCATTCATGGGATCCATTAACAAAGAGCTGAAGGAATTCAGGGAGACAACAAAGGGAATGCTGAATAAAAACCAACAGAAGGAACGGGAGTCCAAGGAAACCATAACCAATCAATTAAATGATTTCAGAATAAACACTGAACACCAAATTAAGGAAGAAAAGAAGTTCATACCAGACCTAAAAAAAAGCTACAACAAAGAATTTGACCAATCAAAGGTGACCAATTAGAAGGAAAAGAAATAAAAAACAAAGTAGAAAGCCTTGACAGCAGGTTAGACTGTGTAGAAGATCGAATCTCAGGGATTGAAGACAGCCAAGATAATATAGAGAAAGAACATACAAAAATCCAAGACAAGTCCAAGAAATATGACAGAACTATCCAAAACTAGAAAGACACCATCAAAAGGCCTAATCTAAGGATAATGGGTGTAGAGGAGCACATAGAAACAGAAGTTAATGGTCTAGGAAATGTGTTTAACAGGATCCTAGCGGAGAACTGTCCAAACATACAAAAAGACAGGCCTATTCAAATACATGAAGCTTTTAGAACTACAAATAGACCAAACCAGAATAGGACATCCCACCGTCACATTATAATCCACACAGGATCAACTCAGACCAAGCAAAAGATCCTTAAAGCTGTCAAAGAGAAAAGATGAATTACCTATAATGGGAAACCAATTAGAATCACCTCAGATTTCTCAGCAGAGACAATCAAATCAAGAAGAGCCTGGAATGATGTATGCCATGACTTAAAAACAAACAATTATCAACCAAGAATACTGTACCCAGCTAAACTCTCCTTCATAACTGAAGGCCAAATAAAAACCTTCCATAGCAAAGAAAAATTGAAACAATACATCTCCACCAAACCAGTCCTACAAAAGATTTTTAAAGATGTCCTACACATAGAAAACCAACAAGACCACAATAAAGACCAAGAAACTGCACCCAAACTGAGAATCCAACAATCAAACGAGGAACCCAGATTTCACAGCCCCCATGGCAGGAGCTCCCATATAACTCTCAGTCCTATCTCTTAACATTAACGGACTTAACTCTCCAAATAAGCGACATAGACTCTCTAGTTGGATTAAAAAACAAGATCCTTCTGTCTGCTGCCTTCAGAAGTCACATCTTGCCCATAAAAACGAACACATTTTCAATGTTAAAGGCTGGAGCAAAATCTATCAAGTAAACGGCCCCCATAAACAGGTGGGAGTGGCAATCCTAATATCAGATAAAATAGACTTCAAATTAAAATTCTTGAGAAGAGATAAAGAAGGTCGCTACATACTAATTAAGGGCTCTCTCCTTCAGGAGGATATTACCATTCTAAATATCTATTCGCCAAACAATGGAGGACCCAAATTTATCCAAGAAACACTACTTTCCCTCAAATCCCACATAGATCCAAAGACATTAATAGTTGGGGATTTTAACACACCACTCTCCCCACTAGAGAGATCAACTCAGCAAAAACTCAACAGAGAAACCGCAGATCTAAACAGCTGCATAGATCAACTAGATTTAACAGACATCTACCGAATATTTTATCCAGCAGCAACAGAATACATGTTTTTCTCAGCAGCACATGGAACATTTTCTAAAATAGACCACATTTTAGGCCACAAAGCAAACTTGTCCAAATTCAGAAACATTGAAGTAATCCTGTGCATTCTCTCTGACCCCAAGGGAATAAAATTAGAACTCAACACCAAAAGCCACCAAAGAAAGCCCAGTAATACATGGAGGGTGAACAACACACTGCTGAATCACGAGTGGGTCATGGAAGAGATTGGAAAGGAAATTCAAATGTTCAATGCTATTCAACAAAAGCGAGCACTCAAAATTCCAGCTCCTCGGGCTGGGATGTAGCTCAGTGGCAAAGCACTTGCCTAGCAAGTGCAACGTCCTGGGTTCGATCCCCAGTACCAAAAAAGAAAAGACAAAAAAAATACAGTTAAAAAAAAAACCCAAACAAAATTCCAGCTCCTCTGGGACACAGCAAAGGAAGAACTCAGAGGCAAGTTTATAGCGCTGAACTCCTACATCAACAAATTGGGGAGATATGAAACCAACAATTTAATCACACATCTAAACCCCCTTGAAACAGAGCAGCACAATAAACCCCAATCCAGTAGATAAACAGAAATAATTAAAATTAAATCAGAATTAAAAGAATTAGAATCCAAAAAAACTATAGAAAGAATCAACAATACAAAGAGTTCGTTCTTCGAAAAAATTAACAAAATTGACAGATACTTAGCAAATCTTATCAGAAAAAGAAGAGAACACACCCAAACAAATAAACTCATAGATGAGAGTTAAACCATCTTTACAGGCCCATATCAAGCATTGAAATAGAAACAGCAATAAGAGACCTCCCAGCTATGAAAAGTTGAGGACCAGATGGTTTTTCAGCGGAATTCTTCAAGGCCTTCAAAGCAGAGCTCACACCAATACTCCTCCATGTCTTCAATGAAAATGAAAGAGAAAGTTCACTACCGAATGTCGCAACCACATCCACCAGGAAGGAAGACACGACCCGGGATTCTTCTCAATGCGGTTTATTCAGGACCTTGCTGCAAGCTTCTCTCCCGCTTCTCTGCCCGCTTCTTCTCCCCCTCCCCCGCACCTGCGCTCCGGTTATAAGCCTCCTGGATGGCCAATCCCGAAGCGCCAAGTGGCATATAACGATAGGGTCGCAAACACGGAAGTAAACTAGGAGCCAAGTCATAGCCATATAAGGAGTTGTTTTTACAGAGAGCACTCGTCACCGGGAAGACGGAAAGCGGGAGCCAGTGCCATCTTTGGTTGCAGCCGCGCCATTTGGTAGTGCCATTTTTGTGGCCACGCCTTTCGGCCACGCCATCGTTGGTCGCGGCTCCTGCAGCTCTCCAAAGCTCCCCGTTTTTTGTTTTATTAAGCAACAGGTAAGAGTAGAGGTTGGGCCTCTGTCTAAAACATTAATGAGAGGACTTTGCACTGGGCTTCGCCTGAGGGGCTCCTACCCCAGTGATGACCATGCCCGTCAGATGCCTTTTTTGCAGAGGTGGGATCTTGGGCATCAACCCACTTGCAAGCCAACATGCTCTTCTTGGGCTCACGCCAGGGAGTGATTCCCAAGTGCAGTGCATTTGCATCGCACCCTGTGCTATTTCTTTAACGTGGCAAGCCACGCGTAGTGGGACAGTCCGGCCTCAATGGCAGTGAAGGCCTGGACCACCGTAGCCATACTCCTGCTCTGTGAGCTCCTAATCTGGCATATGCACCACAGGCACAGCAAGATCACCAATGCCAGGATACCAATAAGGGAGCCCATTCCCACCCACTCCTTCAAACGATCCACAGCTGTCAAAATCCAGGAGGAAACATCTTGTAACAGGGCATCATCCATCCGGGTAGAGTTTATCGCGACAATGGCCGATCGTAGCTGCAATATCAATTGGTCGAATTCCCCCGTCCAGTTGCCTAAAAGATAACTTGACAGTTGTTTAGACAAATTTGCTGCTTGGGTATAGTTATAATACTGAATAGCAGTAATACAAAGCCCTTCATATTTTTGAACACATCCCAGCTGAGCCAACTGCCACATGATATCAACCTGCTCCTGCACAAGGTCAACCCTTTGATTTAACAGCATCAGTCCTCCTTTTAATTTTGCATTGGCCGCTTGTTGTAAATCCAGAGCTCTGGCTGTAGTAGTCGACAAGTTATTTAAAGTCTGAGCCATCTGCATAGTATGTGACATGGCGACAGCGGCAGCCGTCGCACCCGCAGCAGCCACAGCTATAGCAGTTACAATGGCCACAGTGATGCCAAAATCTCTCTTATGCCTAAACAAGGTTACAGCTTGAGAAGCATCTACTGGCACAGGCACCCAATGTGGGATGCGTGCACCTATAGCTAACGGATACTGAGAACTCCAGCAGGTAGCATAATAGCAGGTTTCATTAGTGCAAGCACATACATCATCTGAGCATACAGAGGTGTTGTTAATTCCCAAAAACACCACAGGGAAACCACACACACGGGTGTAGGCTGATAGCTAAATACCGTATAATTCTTACTAAAATGCATTTGGCACCCACAGTACGGGCAGTACTAGTCAAATTGCAAGTCATGTTTGCTATAAAAAAGTGACCTCCTTGCAGCATAACTATAGGCTCGGCATGCAAGCAACTTCCATTAAGACCACATAACAGCCAATTATTAAAGGGATTAATTCCAGCCCAGATTTGTACACTAGCATTGGACAAAACACTAGGGGAGAATGAAAAACGCTCAGACTCATCAGCCCAAACAGCGCGTCGTGATTGGCAACCTGTCCAAAGCCAAGCCTCCCCCATACGGTCAGGCAAGCAAAAAAGGGGCCCATTTAGGTTGCTTTACAATCCACGGGTCAGTACTTAACTTTAAGCTTTCATAATATCTGCCTAAAACAATACCAACAAATCCAGTAGCATTTGCCCAAACCTCAGTTGATCCCAGATTCCCATACCAATATCTAAAATAAGCAGCCGGGGAACAAGTCAAGGCCATGCAACTACCATTAAGGGTCACATCACTTAAGCAAAAGCATAGCATGACAATCAAGCTAATATTTCTAGCTTCACCTATCCCTGCTATTTGTTTATCCTCTGGGTAAAAGGGAAGGTTAAGAGTCTTATTTGTAGTGAAAAATCTAAGGAAAAGAGAGGTGTCATGTCTCACGGGCATGGGCCTCGGGAGTGCAGACAGTATCCCCCATCTCGTTACCCTCTGCCCCTGTTGGATCATCAGGAGCTGTATAATCAGCAATGCAATCTTTTGTTTCTTCCGTGTTCCGTTCATCTTGGACTCGCCGCACAAGTCGTTCGGGCACCCACACTGGATCCGAACGATTCTGAGGAAAAACACAAACAGATCCTCGTGCCCATACCAGCACGGGGTCAGGCCCGTTCCAGAGGCCCGTGAGCACATCCTTCCACAAAGCCGATCCTAAGGCCGAAGGAGTGGAACAGTTATGCCTATCCGCCGCTGAGCGACCAGCATTATCCAAATTCAAAAAATTTAGGGTGAAAAGTGTCATGGCTATTCTTTGTCTTGCTGTAGCCATCAGGGGTCCAGCTCCCCCTTTCTGTTTTATTAACATTTCCTTGATAGTACGATGAGCTCTTTCCACAATTCCTTGTCCTTGAGGGTTATAGGGCAGTCCATGCACCAGGGTAACACCCATTTGAGTGCAAAAGGAAACAAAGCGCTGCCCAGTATAGGCCGGACCATTATCAGTTTTTAGCTGTTTTGGCATTGCCCAGGCCACCCACGCTTCCAGGCAGTGAGATATTACATCAGTAGCCTTTACCCCTGACAGGGGGTTGGCAAGTATAACACCAGAAAAGGTGTCAACAGAAACATGTAGATATTTTAAGCGGCCAAATTCTGGTACATGAGTTACATCCATTTGCCATACTTGTAAGGGTCTTAGACCACGTGGATTAACTCCAAACATAGGGGGCTTATGGTAAATAATACATCGGGGACACTCCTTTACCACTTGACGTGCATCCGCTCTAGAAAGGGAAAAGCGGCTTTGTAAAGTCCTGGCGTTTACATGAAATTTGTCATGAAAATCTTTTGCTAAGTCAACAGAAGAAGCATGGAGGGCCCACTCAGCACGAGTGTGTACATCAGGCAGGGCATTACCCTTTGTCAGTGGTCCTGGGAGGCCCGTATGTGCTCAAATATGAATTGGAAAAAAGGTTCCTTGTGTTGCCATATAAGGGATTGTAGCAAGGTAAAGGGAGCTAGAACAGAACTGGTAGCCTTTATTGTACCAACCGCTTCCAATATCTTTAAAGCATTTATTACATAGGCTGAATCTGATATTAAATTAAAGGGACAGGGGAAAGCTTTAAATACTTCAATTACAATCATCAACTCAACAATCTGTGGATTCCCAGGGACAAATTGATGCTGCACGGGGTCTTGGTTACCTGCGACGTATACCCCGCATCCCATTTTGGAACCATCCGTAAAAATATTTATAGCCCCTCCAATAGGCTTTTGGGCAGTTACCTTTGGAAAAATCACTGGATGTTCCTTTACAAATCTCAGTAGGGGGTAATGATTATCAATATCTCCTGGAAACATGCATCTCAAAATGGACCAATTATCAATAGTGGCACATAAAGTCTGAACTTGGTAGGCATTGTAGGGAACAATGATGAAGTGCGGATAAATTCCAAAAAATTGTAAACTCTGTTGAACTCCTTGCAGAGCTAAGCCCATTACCACCTCAGGGTAATACTCCAGTGCCTTTCTGGGGGAAACATGAGAGTGTAACCACATCAACGGCCCCTCTTGCCAAAGTACCCCAGTTGGTTGGGTCTCAGTGGGAAGAATGCATAAATCAAAGGGTTGGCCATCTTGTAGCCTGTTTAAACAGGCAGCACTTAAAGCCTCCTTCACCCTTTTGAGAGCAAATCAGGCGCTCTCAGTCAGGTCTCGTGGAGAGTTTAAATCTATATCTCCTTTTAACATATCAAATAAGGGTTTTAATTCATAATTTGGCAATTTCAAATACCCCCTTATCCAATTAATATCCCCCAACAATTTTTGAAAATCATTTAAAGTCTTTAAGTTATCTTTTCTCAGGGTCAATTTTTGGGGCATGATCGACCTGGGATATATCTTAGCTCCCAGGTACTCTACCACTCTGCCTGTTTGTATTTTTTCTGGTGCTGGATAAAGACCCT